>NC_135855.1:12008885-12238885 GCF_031162955.1 Sander vitreus | reverse complement strand
GAAGGAGAACATGTCATTGATGGTGATGTCGCGCCATGCTCCTTTTTTCCCTTCTTGTTGCTTCGCACCATTTGCATTGGTGTTTGCCAACAAAGTCTTGAGCGCAGCCTCTGTAAAAAAAAGTTTAAAGAATTGCAGTGGACTGCACGCAACCCTGGTGCCCTGCTGCGGTCCAGGTGGTCTTACTGGCATGAAGACCAGTGGATCAGGCAAAACATCCGGGTCATCCACAGTATGCCACTGCTGGTCCGCCGTGTGGGGGGCAGGACGTGAACCGGATGCTCTAGGTGTCCTTCCTCTTCTACCTCTACCCCGAGCACCTCTGACAGCATGGGAACGTGAATGTCCAGCGGTGGGCGTGCTGGAAGCAGCATCCACCAATCCACTGGGGGTAGTTAGAGGGTCAGCGGGGGAGGGAGCTGGGTGCTTGTCCGGTTGAGTGTCGGGCTCCCAATCCGAACCACTAACTTCATTTGAGCTACAAAAGACAATGTAACGCACAGTTGTTAGCAACATATTCAATTTTAGTTTATTTATAGTATCAAATCATAACAAAAGTTATCTCAAGACACTTTACCGATACAGCAGGTCTAGACCACACTCTATAATTCACTGAGACCCAACAATTCCAGTAATTCCCCCAAGAGCAAGCATTTAGTGCGACAGTGGCGAGGAAATCCCTATCGGTCATTCCCAATTTAATATCTCAAAAGTGTAATGTAATCTCAATACAGAATAAAATCCAGATCCTTAGTACAAGTCTGCAGATGCAGAAAGTTTATGTCCTTGATGGGTGAACTGGGACTCAGTTGCCTGCTTGTTGGTTAGCGAGGATCGGCTATCGTTTAGGGGAAAAAAATCGAAATAAGCATCCCTAGCCTATTTAATTCAATACAATGCAAAACACTTTATTTGTGCCAGGAAGAAGGAAAACACGGCTATAAAAAATCACGATAAAAAGTAAAAAAATAAATAAAAAATCACTCTAAATACTCACCGATCTAAAATGTTGTCATGGCCATTGGCAAACATTTCTTCCGTTTCCGAATCATATTCACTGTCCTCACTGTCAGTCTCCGATGAGGCTAGTTCCATATCCAAGTCACTGGAGGCGGGGCTACTGGCTGCAGAAGAGGAGCGTTTCCGCTTCTGCCTACTAGGTTTAGTAGGGGAGGGGGTTGGGTGTTTGCCTGGTTTAGTGCCGGACTCCCAATCCGAATCACTATCTTCATTTGATCTACAAAATACAATGTAATGCACAGTTATCGGTCATTCACAATTTATTATCTCAAAAGTGTAATGTAATCTAAATACAGATCAATTTGTTTACAAGCTTGATAAAAACAATTTTTTTAGTTAAATATTACATGTACAAAAGCAACTTTTATATATAACGTCATAGTAAATATACATAAAGAGAAACTCAAACTAAAAGGGAATCAGGGGCAAATACAAATAAATGAATTCATTCCAAGACTGGTACAACTACAATAGTATGTTTGTATCATTGTTCACCTACTCTGGATTGGGGATACAAATGAGCTTTTAGGTATTTCTCTGTATACTGCATAAGATTTCAAGTATTGAAATTATGTTTGTTATTCGCGGTACCTGTCAAATAAAGTTGTGAATAAAAGACAGCTTCTTGTATTTATTTGCTACAGGCTGCAGAGTTAGCTTATTCAGTTCAATTGTCCCTGGGGGGCAATTTGATAGGAAGAAGGAAAACATTGCTATACAAATGATAAAAAGTAAAAGATCATTCTAAATACTTACAGATCTAAAGGGTCGTCGTGGCTATTAGAAAACATTTCTTCTCTTTCCGAATCATATTCACTGTCCTCACTGTTGCTCTCTGATGAGGCTAGTTCCATATCCAAGTCCTCTTCTGTAGTAAGCCGTATCTTCTTTGTGACCTTTGTGAAATATTCACAGAAATCAAATAATCCAGTATCAAAAAGGTGCGCCTCTTGCCGGTTGTAACGCTGCGTGTGCTCAGACGCATTGACATAGCTGGACAAAACTACCTGTGCCATAAACCGTTGAAAAGGGAAAGATTGGCTACAATTGCAAATGGTTGGCTTGTAGATAGACAACACCTAACCTAGTTTAACCTAATAACCAAATCTTATTTTAAATCGATATGTCCCCAGTGTCCGCTTGCGGCGCCCGGTTAGGAATGCGCCTCACAACCCCTGTTGTGTAGTTTAATATTTGATGAAATGCCAGTGGGGACTGTGATCCAAGAAGAGTCATGGTTTGGCCCCTCTTATACCATTAGTATATCATCATGGAGATGTGATTCATTGAGCTAGCTGGCATTAGCCCGCTTTGTTGATTCATAGCACGCTAGGTTCCTAGCTTTCGTCTGTCAGCATACGTGCTAGCCAGCTAGCTAGTTAGTTTCAGTGTGCTGTTGGCCAATCCAGGAAGAGGAGAGAACCAGACTGACTGCTGAAACCAGCCACTATTTCTGAACGAGGAGGTGGTCGCAGGGAAAACGCGATGGGGTGGAAGTCAGTCCGGAGTGGCTGATAAGTTGAGATCAGAGCGGAGAGCCGCCTCTGCTGCAGAAGGAAGACGCAGCTCTCTGCTCCGCTCAAAATGCACCTAGTCTAATTTGACGGAGCCACGGCGCATTGCACAGAGGAAGAAATGTGACCGTTCTCCCGTTGTTAACAGGCACTGTATGTGAAATATGAATACAAAATAATGATGGGGATATATATATATATATTTTTTTTATATATATATATATATATATATATATATATATATATATATATATATATATACAACTAAAACACAAATCTTTGTTCTGTGCACATTCATAACTGGAATGTTAACACTTTAACTCCATGGTCTGGTATGAATCTGTGAGATAACCACACCCCATTCATTTTAATATAAGAAATGGAAACAAGAAAGTAAAATAAATACAAGTAGTCCTTTGAAAAACATCATTTATTAATTATAAACCAATTTATTTATTCGTCTAAGCTGACTCATTTGAAAATATGTATTGCCTCTTTTTTTTATTTCAGGGTTTATTTCATACTCCTATTTATTTAATTATGTATTTATGCATTTACTTAATCCTGAATGAAATGCCATTCCATACCAAGCGGCCCTCCCTCTGTGGAATGAAATTCCAGACCTGCTACCCACAGTACAGACAACAGTAAGAGAAAACTCACCCTCATTCCTCCTCTTTTTTCTCTGCGTAGACTGGCGCCCTCTTTCGCTCGGTCTCTTTCTGCTTGTGTTCCCGTTTGATTTGCAACGTTTGTCTCCTTTGGTGCCACCCCTCTTTTACGCAGTTCAATCTGTGGAATGTTCACAGTTAGTCGCTTCATATAAAATACGACAGGATGAGTTGATTAGACGGAACACAAACTCTTACAGAAGAATAGTTCCTATAACACCTTTGATGAATCCTGCCCCTGGGTAAATATGGTGGGCACGGCATCCTCCCTCAGAAACTGTTTGCCATTGTAGTCCCTGAAGCAGTCGGTCCTGAAATGCTCTGAGCAGAGGCAGGTGTTGGCAGTTGGGATGAAGTTTTTCATCCCCAGGCTTTGTACCCATTTGCTGGCAAGCTGAGGTTTGCTGAGTGGGAACCTAATACACAGAAGAGAGAACAGATGTTTCCAAACTAGGCTGCATGATTTCAACATTCACACCTGTTAAGATGCGATGGTAAACTGTGTATCATCACAGTAGATAGTGACAAATACATCTTAACACTTGGATCGTCATAGCGATGGCAATGATTTAACGTTGTGGTTCCAAAACTGGAATTATTCCTTCATTGTGTATGTGTTGCCCTCCTGCCTTGACTTTCCCTAAATACCGATTCTGAAACTGCACATGCCTAGATTGCCATAATGATATAACAGATGTTTTTTTTCATGAAGAGAGAGTTGCCAGGAGTATCGACGATTAATGTTAGCGCTGTCCTCCGGCAGGTAAATTGAAGCATTTGCATAGTTGATGTATAAGCGCACTGAGGCAATGAAGGGGACACAGAAACTAATTTGCACGCCAATACTCACTCACATGCACAACTGTGCGTGGTGCATACAATTTGTTTGTGTGAGTGGCTCACAGAAACCTTAGAGGTTTTGTTTTGGCTGTAGAACTGAAGGACACACGGCACAAGGATGGAGAGACAAATGAAAATGCTGAGGAGGACTTATTGTTTTGTCTTTCGTTAGACAAAATGTGATCATTTCAGAATTTGCACCATCATTTGAGATTGTATTGACCATGTATTTGCCCAAAATGAAAATGCCTAAATTGTTTACAATGTGTTGTTTTATTTTTAAAAAAAAAAAAAAAGGGAATTTGTTTCACGATGCAGGTTATGAGCTTCTTCAAAACAGCATCAGAAAGCTTAGCTCATCAAGATTCACATACGACTATATATATATATATATATATATTAGACTAAATATTTTGTTTTGCAAAATGCGGTCAACTATATTCTAAAAAAGACCTCATCTCAGTTGTTGTTCCATAGGCTGCAGTACTTTTGCTTAGCCATGGACTGCATCGGGTGACAGCGAGAAAATATTTATTTCTAAACAAGAAAGCATAGAAAACTAGCCTATTTTACATTGCTACAATTATAGTTTCAAGTTGCTAGATAAGCTATCTGGTGTGCACGGTTTGTGGGGGCTGGGTTAGGGCTGGGCAATATAGCGATATTATATCGACATCGATATATATGGGGCTAGATATCATCTTAAATTTTGGATATCGTAATATAATAATAATAATAATATTATATCATGTGTTGTATTTTCCTGGTTTTAAAGTCTGCATTACAAGTGCAAGTGATGTTATTTTCTGAACTTACCAGACTTACTAGCGGTTTATTATTTGCCTTTACCCACTTAGTCATTAGATCCACATTATTGGTGATTATTTACCAAAACTCTTATCGTGTTAATATTTTGTGAAAACACCAGTTGTCAACCCTACAACACTGCCGTAATATCCACATTGTGTGTTTGGTCAAAGATATTGTGATATTTGAGTTTCTCTACATCGCCCAGCCCTAGGCTGGGTATTGATCATATCCTTGCCGCGCCAAAGAGATGGAAATGTGCTGTAGAGAGGGAAACTTTGGCACAGCCTCAGACTAAGTGGAGACCGATGACACATAATTGGCCCATCGGCACTAAACAAAAGGATACAGACGATCTTGGACGTAGCATTTAGAGAGAATAGAACCCCTAAGGAGCATAGTGGGTCTGGTGTTAAACACTGTACATTTTCTTGCAACTAGACACAGTCATGGAAATCATGCTTTATCAGATAGGGCATATATAAAGCATTTCAGTTGTCTTAACACCTGGCCAAGATACCGCCCACATATATAAATTGTGTAGTATTTTCTGTATGTTGGAAATATGCAAGTGGACATAGCATTTGTCTGAAGCATCAACCGGTGCACCAACTTTGATGCAGTAACATTTTATCAAGATATCATTTCATCAGCAACCAATCCGTTACTGAGTTAGTTACCTCTTGTGTACTTCCAAAAGTTGTGCCAATAGTCTTAGCTAGTTAGCACTATGTTGTTATGTTGTGGGTATCTTTTATTACTCATTTATGTTTCTGTGTTGATTATTATTGCCTAGCATTATTTTATTTCAGTTTCTACTACACTGCCATCAGTCGAACATCTTTTTGATTTCTTTTTTTTGTCGGACCAAACTGTTTAACCATGTAAACAAAATAAACCTGACTTTGATATTTCATGCGCATCAGCTTAACGTTACAAGATACAGTTCAACTGCCGCGCCAGTTTAAGACAATTATACGTGGTAATAACGTTAAAATACAGCAGTAAAAAGAGCTGCAACAGGCCATATTTAATATTATTGTATTTTACTGCATTTAAAAAGGCAAATGCTTGTGGTTTATAAAAATAGATTACGCTAGCTCAGTGTTTTAGCTAACTAAGTTTACAAGCTAAATAACACGTTGCTAATAACGTTAACTTTGTCAGAAAATATGCCTTTCGATGTAATTACACGATATTTAAGTAAAAGTTATTAAATCGATACGCAAATGTGGTTTTTAACTACTTTAAGAGGAGATGTCGGTAATGTTTCAAAGTTAACGTTGAAGCTAACGTGAAATGGCGCTTCCGCTCAACCGGTGAAAACATACCTGTAGAATCTGATTTCCGACCCTTTGACAAACTTATTGTTGCACCCTATTGCCGCACAAATAACAGGCATGGTGTCCTTTTGGTCGAAAGGAAGAGATAATACTAAATCCAACACGTGCAGGAGAAAGAACCGACTGGCGGGTCGGTTTGTGATTGTTTTCGTTCGGCTTCTTCCTCGGCGAAGTAAACAAATGTATATCCTCGTCAACTTCCTGTTTTGCCTCGGGATAGTCCGCCCTCTAGCGGCGCCTCAGATAATCACTTACATTTTCTTTGCTGTTAAAGAAAAGAGAGAGTTTCTCTATCACTGTGGCCTAGGCTATATCGGAATGTCAGAGTTAAATAATATTGTTATAGCCAATTTTGCTGCGGGCGTGTGTGTGTGTGTGTGTGTGTGTGTGTGTGTGTGTGTGGTAGGTTTGTATGAATGGTTTGTTCGACGGTCAGGGTACTAAAGTATAATCCGTTTTTTCGTTTTAAACCAAAAACGAAAAAACGGATCGAAAAACAAAACTATGACCTCCGTTTTCTCGTTTTTCAAATGTCCATAGAAATTAAAAAATTAACCGGAAAACTGCTCGTTTTTCAACTGTTGTTTTTTTGTTATTCATGTTTCCGTTTTAAACCTAAGAGCGGGAATACGGGCTCATTTTTATAATGTGCATAATCATTGAAAATCTGATGGAACACAGGTCTCGTTTATAATGTCATTTTGGTCTTACGTGTTCCGGACAGGAAGTAACATTAACGTGTCAAAATAAAAGTATGAGAGCTGTAATAACAGAAGAACAATGTACTTTAGTTTTTGCCTGTAGCTTTTCAGATTAAGCTACAGTTAATTATTTAGAGTTATATAAAGTATTTAATTGAGCAACATTCATTAATAGCCACAAAGGGAGTAAGAATGGATATTGTTTTAAAATAGAAATAGGATTATAATACGTTTTAAATCACATTTTAAATAAAATCTGCATTCCCCTAGCATTATGTGTGGCGTTATTGACTACTTTTACTATCTTACACCAGCCAGTAAAAAAAAGGCAAAAAATATAAGGGCTTTTTTAAATTGCTCTGCAGAATATTGTATGTGACATGGTTGACCACATTAGCTGCCAATGAACATGTTAATGTGAACATAAATTAACAAGTTAAAGTGTACTGGAGGCTCTCTCTTTCTGGTCTGGTCTCCTCAGGCCCTGCAGACTGGACCAGAGTTCATGGTGAGCATGGTAGACCTCCTCAGTGTTGGGCCTGTGCCTGGATCACCCAGCTCGTTAGATGTTCACTGCTCATACTAAGCCCTTGAAACAGTAGTTGGCCAATATTGGATAATAAAATATAATAAATGATAGGTATTGTGTGGTTGAATTACAATCAGGAATGGTCAATGGTAAGCACTGTGGCCTCACAGCAAGAAGCTACTGGGTTGGAAACTTGGTAAGCAATATAAATATTTACTGCCATTGTATTGTTGGAGCAGCAGCAGATGGCACAGAATCATGCAAACGTTTAAATGTTACAACCAAGATCTCTCTCTCTCTCTCTCTCTCTCTCTCTCTCTCTCTCTCTCTCTCTCTCTCTCTCTCTCAGAACATACACTTTCACAAAGGCTGGTGCATGTTTATCATATATTGTATCGTGCTGTGGACTCAAGTGGCAAATCTGAATCAGCAAAGTGGCCTACTGTAATATTCTAGCAGTAAACCACAAGTGTGGTCCAGTCTGCAGGGCCTGAGGAGACCAGGATGAGAGAAGCAACATGGCAGCTTCCTCACTAATATGATGAGAGGTTTGCAATGTGGCCCAGTTGTATCTGCAAGAGTTCATCACACTGAAAATGAATGGCAGTTAAGTTGGTCAACCATGTCACATGAATATTCTGCATTAAAAGTTGCAATAAAAAGAAGCCTTTTCATTTAAGTGGTCATGTGGTTTAGCCCTTGTGTTGTCTTATGAATTGGGTCATAAATGTTATTGGCATAATTGACCATTTCATAAAGCATGTCAAGCAAGTCATTTATCTCTCAATTCTGGGTTACCCCTTTTATCCAACTTCATTCCACACACATTAGTTTTACACTTATTTTTTGCATTCATGGTCAACAGACCTCATTTACATGAATTATACCTAATTTCTAAGTAAAATGAGGATATATACGATTAGTTGTTTTTTGGTTTAAACCGAAAAACGGATTATACTTTAGGGCCCTGACCAAAAACGGCCCTGGCATTTCGTTATCCATGTCTTATCTCTTCATCCTCCTCTTGCTCGTTTTGTTCTTCCTCTTCCTCATATACCTCACTGTCCTGTCTTTCTCCCTGGTGTGCTGACTCAGATGCATCGCTAACATCAGTGCTAGCAGTATTAGCGCTAGTGCTAGCTGAAGCTGCACTTGATTTAAAAACAAATCAGTCAGTTTTCAGCATTTTTCACCGTCAGCCAACAGTGCTCTCTATATTTCTCTCTCTTTTAATCCCCCCCCCCCCCCCCTTGTGTCGCTTGATGCCTCGATTCATTTTTTTTTTTTTGTCAACAGTAGGCTATAGCTTCCAACTTCCAACTTCCAATCTTCAACTTCCAACAACCACGCTGACGCAGATGCGTTCTACTCGATTCTGTCTTGAAATTCCCTGAAGGCATTGCTTCATTTTAACTTTTGCAAACAAATAATCAAATAAAAAACATGCAGGTAGATTTGTTTTATTTCAAACCACGTACGTTTTTGAAGATCTGATCTGAATAAGTAATTTCGCTACATCGGATTACTATACTGATAGGTGTGAAGGATTTGGAGAAGTTTGGCTATCAGTTGGCGTAAGATCATTATTATTGACGCTAATGGGGGCAAGAGAAATTATATGGGCCGCAGCTACTCTTGAATGTACGAAATTCCTGCAACAGCATTGTGAACTTTTCACAATATAGTGTCATTTTTTATTTAGCATATTTCTTAAATAGATCTGTACTCACGCCAAGTCATATGCTCTGTGGAGGCTTTCTTAAAGATGTTACGATGTTGTGCAGACGCAGAGTGAAGCGAAGGGAAAAGAACAGCTCCGTGAGTGAGGAGCAGAAATTCTCACTGCTCCACTCCGCTCGCATGGCCTGATTGTCAGATCACAATGTGTTGTCTGCTTTAAAATGATTGCTATGTGTTGCTGTTGCAGCAGAAATACAATAGACAGGTCAGTACTTGACCAGCTGCTGTAAAGTGCAAAGAGCATTGGACAGAGCCAAGCAAACTGGCACTCCCTGTTTGGCTTCACTTTTTAATCCGTCCATTATTTTTTGCAGTCTATTCTACTTACACACAATCATTTGTGTATTTGTTGATTTTAGTTCAAATTCGATCTACATATTTTGCAGAATATGTGAGAGTGGTCAACGGAAGCAATCGATGCAGCGGTTGAGTGGAAGTCCACCATGATGGCAACTGGAAACGAGTGTGTAATGACTGGACCAAGGCAGACGCTGACATGGTGTGCCGAGAGATTAACTGTGGCACTCCTGTCGGATCAGGCTGAAATGCTATATTTTGGAGAGACACATGACCTAGGTGGCGTCAAACCCAAGTGCTTTGGGAAAGAGAGCTCTCTCTCACAGTGCAGACTTCAGGAATTCAAGGAAAGCTGTGTCGATGCTACTGTTGTCTGTACAAGTAGGTCATCTATGTGTTCAAACTACATCAGTAATTTTGTGTTGAACGTCATGTGGTTACTTTTGGATGGATTCTGAACAAACACGCCATTGTCTTCTTTTTCTTTTCCATCTGACAGACAATATACTACTTCGGCTGATGAACGGGACTAGTCGGTGCTCTGGCCGAGTGGAAGTCTACCACAATGGACAGTGGGGAACGGTTTGTGATGACAAATGGGGGATGCAGGAAGCAGATGTTGTATGTCGAGAGATGAACTGCTCTTTCGGTCAAGCACAAGGCGTTTTTCGGCAGAGGTCAGGATCAGGTTTGGTTGGACGATGTTGAGTGTACTGGTCATGAGACATCTCTTGCTGACTGCTCTCACAGAGGTTTTGGAGTACACGACTGTGACCACAATGAAGATGCTAGTGTTGTATGCTCAGGTAACACATGCTTTACTATGTGTAAGTACATTACATGAATGAAATCAGGTTCAACATGTGAAAACATGTGTGGGATGACACCCCAATTTCAAGTGCCAGAGCAA
The DNA here is from genome assembly GCF_031162955.1 of Sander vitreus. NCBI lineage: Eukaryota > Metazoa > Chordata > Actinopteri > Perciformes > Percidae > Sander > Sander vitreus. The sequence continues at coordinate 12,228,513 of NC_135855.1, read as the reverse complement.
CATAAAAAACAATTTTTTATTAGGGATGCACCGAATCCAGATTTTTGGGGTTCGGCCGAATACCGAATCCACTGGTTAAGATTCTGACGAATCTGAAACCGAATACAGAATACAGAATCCTACTCCCATCTGGATTCGGTGCATCCCTTGTTTTTATGCTTAAATGTATCTGCCGCCCCTAATGTCTCAAATGAATATTTTGCTGATTATTGTCAATAATAATAGCATAGTTGTTTCTGCTACAATATCAATCAGAATATCACATACAATTTCAATTAACCACCTATTCTTTTCAAACGTGTCCAAACCCCAACTAACTAATGGCTGAGTCTCTCTTCTTTTGCTCTCCAGCTAACATTAGACTGATCAATGGGAGTGACCAGTGTTCAGGCAGGGTGGAGTTCCACCATGGTGGCCAATGGTCAGCAGCATATAATCTTAACTGGGGAATGAATGAAGCTGCAGTGGTGTGCAGAGAGATGAATTGTGGAGATCCTGTAAAGTTCTCAGGATCATATGGTCAGGGCAGACATCCAAGAGTGTATATAATCAGTTGTAGCGGCAGGGAGAGCTCCCTCACACTGTGCACACTGAGAGAATATGTCAGGACCGGGCACGATCGCTTTGAAGAGGCATCTGTCGAATGTTCAGGTAAGACTTGAAGTTGAATTGAAATTTGAATTCCCCTCATATGCCTCTCATGTGCTAGCGAACTAACACAGCTGCAATGAGAGTCTGTCAATGAGCAGCGGCCCATGCCTTGGCACCCCTCCCCCCATTATCTCAGAGCATAGAGAACTGCTTATTTTTCACAATTTTAAAACCTGATTTTATACACATGTCGATTTTTTTAGTCATTGAGATTTGGCTGGGTGGTTAATAACAAATTTTCCTGTGGGGTCACAGCCTCAGAACACACATTTATTTTTGCTTTACGAGGATTTCAAAGACATTTGTCTCTACGTTGAACATTTAGGAGGACCCATCATGCTGTTCAGTTTGTACTTCACCTGGAAAGTGGAAGCTAGCAAGTTAGGCTAGTTAACCTAGCTTGCTAACGTTAGCACTGATTACCACTAGGTGTTACTTTTCATTCATGTTAGACCTATTTCAACACCTGCTGAGGCAGGTTCCGAAAGGAGGTGGGCCTAGCTAGCCTTAGCTGCCCCTTTTTTACGTGTCAAGATATGGTGACAATATGACAAATGACCAGACTGTCAAAAGTAAAAGCAATGAGTCCAGTAATAGTCCAGCAACCTCATTACTCCGTATGTTACCTCGTCATTTAAATCATGGAGTAACTAACATAGTCACGGAATAATGCAAAAAGTGCTCAAATCACAGATGGGACCCAGCAACAACTAACAATGTTGGTGCCCCCCCATCTGGGGTTTCAGTTGAAACACTTGGGTAGGGGGGTGCTATCACAGCAGAAAAATAATTAAAACAATTTCTTCTTTTAGGTAATTAGGTAAAAAACTTTGACCAAAAAAGTACACAAATAAAAATAAACACCAAGTTGGACTGTAAATTCATATAACTGTCATTTCCAGGTAATGTGAAGTTGTCTGATGGGCCCAGTCAATGTGCTGGAAGAGTGGAGTTCTACGACAAAGGCCAGTGGGGGAATGTGTGTGGTGAACCCTGGGATGTGAATGATGCAGATGTGGTGTGCAGACAGCTGGACTGTGGGAGGACTCATAAAATGACCACTGTGGCTGAGTATGGCCATGGCACGGGACTGACCTGGATTGATCAAATTGAATGCAATGGATTAGAGTCAACACTGAGTCAGTGTCCACAAAGACCATTTAGAGACAAAACTTGCAACACAAGCTCAGTTGCTGGTGTTGTGTGCACAGGTAAGAAAAAGCATACAAAAATGACTAAAGATAATACAGTCTTGTTTGTTGTTCAGTTGTATCGCTTCCATAACTACGTCAATTTCATGTATGGCTTTTTTTCGCTTCGTTTTACAAAACTTGTTTCTGTATATTGCCACTTTCAATCTCATTCCCACATGGCTTGACAGAAAGGTTCACACTTACTTGGTGTTTCAAACACATCTTCTGGTCTTCCTCCGCAGAAACAGTAGAGTTGCTCAGTTGTCATGAAGATGGTTTAGTCGTTATTACATGGAATTTCGGTCATTTGATAATAGGGACTTGTAAATGCTGGGGGGCGTAACTCCTGCCACTGGTCAAAGATTAAGAATGGCTTTTCAAGCGGAACACAGTTGTTTCATTGCTCTCAGTGTGACATTCAGTGTCCCCATTAATTTCATGAATACATTTTAAATCCCTCAATTCATCATATTAAAGAAAGCAAAGAAAAGAATAGATTGTCTCACTCTGCCTATTAAGGCTGTATTAAAGCTATGCTTAAATAAATCAATATAACTGATGCAGGTAACTTGTCTTTCTACTGATTAGTGTTTTATCAGCACGTCAGGTTCTTATATTATATAGAAACCCTCATACATGCTTTCATTACCTCCCGTTTGGACTACTACAATGGAGTCCTGTCTGGGGTCCCCAGCAAAACCCTAAACAGGCTCCAGTACGTCCAAAACTCTTCCGCCAGGGTCCTCACCCACACCAAGACGTGGCAGCACATCACCTCAACCCTCATCCACCTTCACTGGCTCCCAATTAAGTCCTGCATCAAATATAAAATCCTCCTCACCTACAAATCCCTCCCTGCCCTGGCCCCACAGTACCTCTCCGACCTGCTCCATCCATACACCCCACCCCGAATCCTGTGGTTCTCAGACGCTGGCCTGCTCTCCATTCCCCACACCAGACTCTGTACTTTCGGAGACATAGCCTTTCGAGTTGCAGCCCCATCCCTCTAGAACACCCTCCCTGCAGATATCCGAAATGCTACATCCTTGGACATTTAAAAAACAAACTCCTGAAACACCACCTGTTTACCACAGCCTACAACCTCCTTTAGTATAGCCGCTGTAATTATGTAATTATTATTAAAAAGTGTCCTTGGGTTTCATGAAAGGCGCTGTATAAATAAAAGTTATTATTATTATTATTATTATTATTATTATTAGTATTATTATATTCATATTTTTCAAATGTATTGTGTTCTAAATCTGAATAGTGTGCAATGTAAGGAATAAAGTAATTCAGTAGTGTTCTTCTTTGATTAATTATCTGTCATATATTTGACTACATTAAAATGAATTTGAAATGTCTGATACCATATAATCATTTTAGTTTACTCTATATTACAGGAAGTTTGGAGGTCCTGTTGGCTAATGGTAAAGATGAGTGCTCTGGCAGAGTAGCGGTCCGTCATGGCAATGTGTGGCAAACGGTTTGTGACACAGACTGGACCCTGAGTAAAGCTGAGGTGGTGTGTGAGCGGCTGGAATGTGGAAATGCATTGAGCGCTCCTGGCGCTGCCCATTTTGGCCAAGGCAGTGGATCAGTAGTGGAAGCTAGCAATTCATGTTTTGACTCAAAGGTTTCAGAGGAGCAAGATGTGGGCACGAACATGATGCTTCTGCTCTATGTGCTGGTAATAGCTTTTAATTTATGTGTTCGAAATTCTCTCATGCAGTTGGACAAATATGATATCACCAGCATTTGTTTCACAAATGTATACTGTTTACACAAGTAAAAATAATTACACATACTTAATAAAGTGCAATCATCCCTTAAAGTGCTCATATTATGCTCATTTTCAAGTTCATAATTGTATTTATTATATCAGGTTTACATGGTTTAATTTTCAAAGAACACCATATTTTTGTTGTACTGCACATTGCTGCAGCTCCTCTTTTCACCCTGTGCGTTGAGCTCTCGCACATGTGCAGTAGCTAGGTAAGGACTACTAGCTAGAAGCTAGCGCCAGCAGTTAGCCACCTGTTCTCAATGGCAAAACACTGCTACAACACACACGAGTTCACGCTAATCTACAAAATAAATTGTATACAACTACTTACATGTCAACCCAGTCTCACCACAGTTCGTGATATGGTCATGTAATTTAATCTATTGATTCGTGTACACGGACACGTTTAGCTCGTTTTTTTTTTTCTTCGTGTGGGGTCAGCACGTATTTTAAACTAATGTATTTCAATGGGAAGCATCTTTCGTGATCACAGCACGATTCCTTCTGCCAGTCAGGCAGCAGCAGAGAAGCTGTATGCAGCTTTGCTATTATTGGTATTTTTAGCCCAAAAATCAACATTTATTCACCAGATCTTATCATGGTTTGTATGTATTTCTTATTTGTTATTATTTCGGTCTATTTCGGCCAGGGAAGCTGGATTGCTTTGTTGTTTATTGATATTTTTAAAACTATAACGCTATATCTATCAACATTTATTTCGATTTTATCATGGTATTCATTTCTTAATTTTAATAATATTATTTCGATCTTATTACCGGTGAAATATTACAGTAGGCTGTAAGACAGAACAGTAGGCTACGATGTGAGCCGAGCGGGGCGCATTCAAAGCCGATATCCCACAATGCAATGCGGGCATTCATATCAGAGAATCGGACAGCGATCAGCGGGTCTTTAACGACAATATCGCTTCAATGTACATATTTAATCAGTGGTTTTGTCACCAGCAACAACACGTTGCTCAGTTTTGTTCCAGTAAGTTATGCACCGTAATAACGTTTACAAAAATCAGCGAAATATTCCGGACGTAGTAATTACCGCTCAGCAGACGAAAGATACAAATACATAATATTCGTAATATTGATGTTTTTGTCTAACGTTGTATATGAGGATTTAAACAATAAAGATAACAATAATAATAAAATACGTTTCATGTATTTGTCTCATGTACTGTGTGCTCGGTCGGCCGGCGGCAATCTGAAATGGAATGAAGCCCATTCACGGCAGACAGCAGAAACATAGGAGTCGAACATGTCCACCCACCCACCCAGGAAGAACTACAAGTGCACTAGCTTTGTAACAGGTTCTGGGGCGCGTCTATAGTGGGAGTTGTAGTTTTTAAACATATTGGTATATTTCTCATAAGTAGAAGTTGGCAGTGTAGAATTTTTGATACTCCCTGGGGTTTTTTGGGATGGGGAACACTCTGGTGTCATCAGATTTTAAAAATTGAATTGTTAAATAGGTGAAAATAGCTTATTACCATATTTGACAGTGCTTACCGTGGGTAAACTTTGGAGACCATATCTACATGACAGCTGAGGTCCAGAGCTTTCTATAACAGCTGGTCTTATGTGTGTAGCACCTTCACTGTTGCTAAATGACAAGCCTTCAAAGATGTACTGGGTTCAAGGTTCAGAGGTCAATATTTCAAAGCAGGAGTAATGTATCCTCTTCAGCCTGACATATGTTACTTTCCAGGTTGAGACCTTTCCAACGATGTCTTTGCTATAGTCCTATGACAAAGTTTTAATTTTTACATATCATGGAGACCACTTTGCAGGAGATACTTTATTGTCCCCAGAGGGATATTTGCCTCGAGTTCAAATTCACACATGACACATAATACATAACACTTGACGTATTGTTTTATCATACAATAAAAAAACACAAACAAAGTGATATGTAGCCAGACTGAAGCACATCACACAGCCACATCTATTGCTCATCTTTCACAAACAGTGACAAGAAAAACCTATACACAACCCTATATGCATCATATCATGAAGCTATTGCAAAACCCCTGCAGCCTCAAACAACATTATTTAAAGTTGTAATTGAGGTAGGTCCAAATTAGGCCTATAGTTTAGAAATATTTAGTTTACATTGGGGTATCCTATTTCTTCTGCCATAGGATAAGAGCTCATCTGGTATGGAGAATAAAGATAGATCAGACCATATTCTCTGTGCTTGCCTGGATAGACAGTCACCTGACAAGCAAGCTTTAAATGACATGTTTTTAGATATTGCCATGCTGACATATTAGAATGTTCTGTAATGCAGCCTTGTATAACATAAACCCTCTGATTCACCGTCTGCTCTAAATGATAACACACCAGCCAAAGGTGTTCATATGAAAACCAAGGTATATCGGAGTAGAGCCGATTGATTGGTTCATCATTTATGACCTCTGATACGCTCTGACCCATGTCACGACCCTTTCCTCAGCTTGTGAAATGGTTGAATGAGATTGTTGGCATGGCACCACAGGTCTCTATTTTAGCAGAATAGGCAAAAGTACTTGTGTCTATGTGCAGTAGGCTGAAATAGAAGTGTGCCAAAAATGCCAAAACACATTTTGTATGTGTACACATACCCATACAAAGCTATATACATCTTACTCTGTGAACAAAAACCTCGGCAACAATCTGCTTATCCTTTGAATTTCCTGAAAATGCTTCCTAAAACTAGTCCCTTCTTAACTTTGAAAAGGTAGTCTTAGAAAAGGCTACAAAGGATGTTAGGATAGATACAAGATGGCTGAAGTTCTTGTTCTGGCCTATATAGCTTTGCATGGTCTGGCACCTGCTTATATCTCTGACCTGCTCCATCCGTACACTACTAACAGGTCCCTCAGGTCTTCTAACTAAGGATTACTGGTGGTCATACGCACTCGTTTAAAAACTAAAGGTGACCGTTCCTTTGAAGCAGTGGCTCCTAACCTGTGGAACCCCCTTCCTACTGTCCTACCTTCTGCAGTCTCTGTTGAAGCTTTTAGAAAACAGACACATTTGTTTAAATTCGCTTTTGACTCTTGTCCTTAAACTTTGGGTTTAGGTTTTAATCGTTAAAATGATTTTCATTGGTCATTCAATAATTATTTTCTTTTTTTCCCTTGTTTATTTTCTGTTGGACTGTACTGTATTTTTACAAACGCTTATGTTGCGAAGCACTTTGTGACTTTGTGTGTAAAAGGTGCTATATCAAATAAACTTATTATTATTATTATTATTATTATTATTATTGAGCTGTAACCACGGCGATTGATCTGAGGATCATCTTCTGAATATAATAATTAATATGTTATGGCCTACCATAAATTGTTATTTCAAAAAAGTCATTTATTTAAAACAACTAATAATGTCAGCCTCAGATCAAACGGCCTCAGCGTCAGAAAAAACTAAAATAAAAACGAAATAAACGTGTCGTGTAGGCTACACGAACATTTAACAAACTGCTGTGAGACCGGGTATTCACTGTAAAAGCTGATATCTACTTTTGCTCATTCAGAAAGCTAGTCAGCTCCCTCATCTGGGCAACGTTATCTCTGACAACTTTTTTTCTGACAAAGTTTTGTCTGAGGCTGACAGAGGTTTTTCTGACGCTGAGGCCGTTTGGTTTGAAGCAGTTTCAGCTGAGGGAGATTTTTCTGAGACATGATGCTTTTTTGGTCTGACACTTGACTTTCTTAGACTTGACAGAGATTTTTCTGAGACTGAAGACTTTTGGTCCAAGGCTGTTTTTTCCGAGACCTAATGCTGTTTTGTCTGAAGATGACAGAGGTTTTCCTGAGACTGAGTGACTTTTAGGCTACTCCGATGCCGATTCGCCTGTGACCTGATGACTTTTCATCCGAGACCTTTTCATCCTGATGCCTTTTCGTTTGAGTCTGAGATCTGAGGATGTCCTAAAATGAACACCGTACTGAGGATGAAATGTCAAAACAAAATGAATGGTTTGAAACCCAAATGCATGGCAATAAAGCAATAATACAAAACATGGAAAAGTGGTTGCTTGACAAAAAGGGACAATGATGATGATGACAATGATGATGGTGACAATGATGATGCTGCACTAAACAAAACTGTGCTCAAAACTGCACCAGCCACAACTGTGGTCACTGATGATATTGGTCCAGGTGACAGTGTTTTTAATGTTTGTGGTAAAACAGGCTCATCAACTGGCCGTTACAGTCATAGGTCTTCAAGATCTTTAATTTCCTCTGCATGCCTAAAAGCAGAGGCGGAAAGGGCTGCTCTCCTCGCTAAGGCAGCTGCCCTTAAAGAAAAACATGAGCTGGGCGCTCAGGAGGAGCAAATCCGACAGAAAAAAGGAATTGCAAAGTCAAATTGCTGTTCAAACTGCAAAGGTTACTGTGTACAGAGGTTCTGATGTGCAGAGCTCCAGAGCTCATTCAGATGGAATAAATTCTTATCTGCGAAGTTCTAAACGCAAATCTTCGCTCAGACTCTCTGCTATGGAATTTCATCAATTCAATCATCCACCGACAGGAGGCACAGACATTGCAATACCAATGGAGGCACAGCTTAAATGTTTACCCACCCGCAGCCTTCGCTCAAGCAGTTACATCTCTTTGGTTACTCCAGAAGCCCACACCTCCTTTGGCCGCCACTCCTTCCAGTTTTCAGCTGCAAATGACTGGAATGAACTACAAAAACCCCTGAAACTCAAAACCCTTATCCCACTAACTGCCTTTAAAGTACGTCTGTCTGAGCTCCTGTCCGATCACTGTACGTGCTGACTGTTCTCCATCATTCATGCACTGTTTTGCACACCCTTATTCCATTATTTCTGGCATGCCCCATTGCATAGTTGCACAGTTGCACATCTTCACCTGCACTGCTATCATATCTGTTTACGCTCTTTTGCACTATTCATCTACCCTGGCATGCTCAACTGTTATTTTTCCCACCTTTGTTGTCATACAGTTTTTGTACATCTACTGATCTACATCACTATCTAGACTACAATCTGCACTAACTGTATATTGACTCTTCACTACATTTCAGCATTTCTATAGACTGTCTATTCATATATATTGCGTTATAACTGATCTACATCACTAACTAGACCACAATTTGCACTAACTGTATTTTGACTCTTTACTACATCTCAGCAGTGATATAGACTGTCTATTCATGTATATTGTGTTATTACCATATCACTTTCGCATATCCTCACTCTGCGCCAGCTTTGTAACGCTTACTTAATCTGCACTTTATGTAGCCTATTGTATTCTGTATTCTTGTATTGTATTGAATGTGAAACTGTATGTTGGCTTGCACGCTTATGCTTTTCTTGGCCAGGTCACCATTGCAAATGAGAACCTGTTCTCAACGGCCTACCTGGTTAAATAAAGGTTAAATAAATTGGTTTTTTTTTATATTCAAACAATCAGGTCAATCATCCACCAACAGGAGGCAGCAATGCTGCAGTGCTAATGGAGGCACAGCCTAAATACTCCAATCAGCAGTTTAATCTTCCACCAATAGGAGGTGACAAAACTTCCATATCAATGAGAGCACGACACAAGGAAACATTTTCACAGCATGTTGGACCAAAAGCTCATGCTCTGAATCCCCAACCAAGCATGCCTCAAAGATTTTAGGAAACATATCATGCTCACACAAAGGAACCCATTCAAAGTGTTGACCTGATGCAAACTAATGTGGACCAAGGCAATCTTCTTTCCATCATGAAACGACAAAATGAAATAACAGCTCTATTAGTGCAACGACATTCTTCGTTATCATTACCTCCAAGGGATATACCAACCTTTGATGGAGATACAGCACATTTATCAGAGCATTTGAGCACGGAGTGGAAGGAAAGGCTGCTAGCAGCATAGCCTGTTTATACTTTTTGGAGCAGTATACCAAAGAGCAAGGACCATCTTACGAGAATGCTTTGGAAATGAGCAAAAAATAGCCACTGCATATATGGAGAAAGCTCTTGGATGGCCATCAGTAAAATCAGAAGATATTGAAGCTTTGCAAGCTTTTGCTTTGTTTTTATGTGTCTGCTGTAATGCTATGGAGGACATCAGCTACATGTCAGAGATGAATATGCCATCCAACATGCGTGCTATTGTCTTGAAGCTACCATTGAGGGGAAAATAGAGAAACACTGCTTATGAGCTGCAGGAGAAGCACAGTCGCCAAGCAGGTTTCAGTGATATTGTCAACTTCATTGAAAGGCAAGTGTCTATTGCTTCCAATCCACTCTTTGGAAACATTCAGGACACATCTACCTCAACACCTAAGTATAAAGAAGGAAACAAAGTCTCAGGAGTCCGCTTTAAAGGAAAAGGAAGCAGTTTCGCTACTTCTGTGGCAGCTGTCAATTCTCAACCTGTAACGCAAATGCAAAATGAGAGAAACTTACCTGATAAACCAACAAGGGTGTCTTGTCTGCTGTGTAAAGAGGGTCACAAATTGGAGTTGTGTCCCAAAATGGAGAAGTTACACAGTGAAAAGATGAACTTCTTGAAGGAGAAAGGTGTTTGTTTTGGGTGTTTATCAGTTGGACACATGAGCAAGGACTGTCATAGGCGTCTGTCTTGCAAATTGTGTAATCTGAAACATCCTACCATCCTTCACATCCATTCAAAAGGGAAGAAAAACAATGGACTGGAGATAGCTGCACTTACTGGTAACACCTACTTTGAATTGCCTGAAGTGTACACCCAGTGCAAGGTGCCTGTGATTCGTGACGACATTCCACAACAGGAATAGTTAAGTGCTTGGCCACACTTAAGCTCTGTGGAAATTCCTGTAATTGACGCTGATGTGGAGCTGTTAATTGGGACCAATGTTCCAAAGGTAATGGAACCATGCCAAGTGGTACACAGCAATGGCGAAATAAAAGGGGGCTGCTAGCCTGCAGGCAAGAATATCACTCAGTGCTGTGCTAAAGTACAATTTTCATGCACTTAATTGTACTTTGTGTATTATCATGTTTAACAGCTATACCGTACACACTAATAGCCTACTCTACATACAGAACATTAAAATAATGTATATACATTGCTGTAGATGAAACTACCCAATACATGAAAATAATAATCCAGTAATACAATAATACTGACAGGGGACATCATTTTTTGTACTATTACTTTTTTGAGTGCATTTTGCAGACAATAAGTGACTCTTTACCCTTTTAGGCCTACTTAACAGTATCAAATAAATGTATTATTATTATTATTATTATTATTATTATTATATGAAATTAAATATTTGCACAATGAGGTAGCCTACTGCTACATTTCCTTAAGTGAGGGATTGGAGTGATTGTGCTACCACTGCTGGTATGCATATGTCACCAATCAGTGTAGTATACAGTATGTGCCCAATCATTTATCAGTTTGACTGTTTTGTAAGTTTTGCTGCTAAACTATGTTAATACTAAATAGAACTGAGAAATCTCGTGATGTACACTAAAGACATCATGTTAAGTATGAGAACATTTCCACCTGCACCAAGTGAAAATGCAATACAATGAACAAGCTAATTTAATGAATATCATCCAATCCCATCGCCACAATGTCACTGACCATTGAGGTTTTGTGTCAGTAAAAATGTGTAGGCTTTTTGGATAGGCCTAATGCATTAAAACAACTACTGTAACATTGCCATCTACATTTAATGCAGCACTTCTGATCAAACGTTTTACAGATGTAATAACACGCAGGCTTGCCAGTTGAACTTTTATTGCACATATGAGACAAACTATTCAAATCAGAGAGACGTTGTAGTGCCGTATCAAAGGGCAAACATTCATGGCTGCTATACGTTTTGCAAGCCACCAGATGTCCCTGTGTTCGCTGTGTTTGAAGCCCCATACCAAAGCTTCGAATCTTTTTTTGGCACAAATAGAAAGAAAGCCCCAAACCTTCATCACGCTTCATTCGCCCATCACTAGATTACTTTCTAATGTAACACATTTATAAATCTTAGAATCTACACATTTTCAAATACATCTCTCTTGGTCTGTTCTTTCAAAATTGCGCCACTGCCAGCTGCCTGTAAGACTGCACACTGGGCACTAAATGGTAGTGGCTCTGAGCCTGATGCAATGTGTTTCCTGCTGCGCCAGCCCACCCAGCAGCCGAGCCGCTGAGGCAGAATCACATGATGATTAGCTACGCTAGCTAGTGAGCTAACATGCTAAATTCGGTTGTCAGAGCTGCTGTCAACAGCCACAAACGGACGGAGTGGCATACCCCAACTAACAAGTAGTTGAACACTCGTCAAGTCACTGGCAAGTCAACACATTTTGCCATGTGTGATGGTAATTCATGTCTTCTTCTTTGTGGTAGCCGTGATATGAAGCTAGCTAACGTTAAGTTGAACCTGTTAAAAAAGGGAGTTGCTTTGGAGTGCGTTAGGCTAACTAACGCGATTGGCCTTGTTTGGATTGAAGCTATGAAGCTAATCTCACGTAAACATCCAGTTTTACAGTTTAATCCAAACAATGTTTGAAGGCTAGCGAGTTAGCTAGCTAACGTTAACCAATGGTAATGTTACATCAAAATATGGTTAACGCAAGCTAATGTTTACACGCCGACATTTAGCTAACGTTAACTGGCTGTATTTGTTTGTCTAGCTACCAGTTAACGTTAATTGACAATATGAACCAACTTGGCTAATGTTAGCCGCAAGTCTGTGTTCAAACTGCAAGCAGGTATCAGCAGTGTCAACACGAACCTTGTCAAATGTGTTGGTTTTAAATTGCCACATGCTCTTTTTTTTGACAATGACAATTAACGGACACTGGCTTAACTAGTTAGCTAACGTTACCGTAGCTAAGTTATCCCCTGGTGCTAACGTTAACTGCCAATGAGCTCATTTAGCTTTACAGTTTGGTCTTACTTCTTGTCCTTTGCTAGGTATTAGTGGCTGCAGTGTGCATATGTCTAAAAACAACGATTTAACTGAAAGCCCCTAAATATCCCTGGTCCACTTACACAGGTGATTTCACTTATTTTGTCTGATTAGTCTTCTGTGTGGGCGTGTAATTTATAAACTTGTTAGCTGTATGTCCTGCATCTTTATCATTTTTATTAGTCTGGTGGTGACCTCACATAATTCCCAGCACAGCTCCACCCAGTGTTTTCTTTCATTGTCTATGGTGTTAACTTGAGCAGAGCTCTCTTTTCAGAAGAAGTGAAAATATCTGGGTGGGTCTGCAAGACCTTGAATCACTAAATGTACTACTTCTTCCATCAGTGTGGGAACTTTAATTCGTTTTGGAGCCTGTGACTCCTGAAAGCACTGACTCTTTGCTTTTCACTCCAAGTTGTTGCTGAGTAATGTAGTCCATTTTTGCTTCACCGGAGAAGGTTACATCCGTTGGCACTCTTGAGACTTTTAGAAAAGGACATTTCCCAGTCAGTCATGCTGACTGTATTTGTACACTTACAGTATAAGCACAGCTTTCTCACAATCACTCCATAACCCACCAACATGGTTTGCTGACGATGACCAATTGATACATTGCTGCAATTTTTACAGGCTTTGTCAATGTCCTCAGCACAGTGTTGCTAATAGAACTGCAATGGTACATTGTTTGGTCTATAACATGTCAGATATTTGTAAAAAAAAAAATACATTTATTACAGAATTACTCATTTTGTCCAACCAGGAGTCTTAAACAATCATAGAAGACACCAGCAAATACTCATTTTTTTTTTTTAGTATTGCTGCCTTGAAAATGACTAAATGAGTAATTGATTATCTAAATTGGTGCTGATGGAGTCATTGTTTTGGCACTAGTTTCATCTCACCTCACTTATATTTACATGTGCTGTGTAATAAGCAGTCTAATTTGCAGCAAGATACTTTCTTGGCTTTACAAATCGAGTCGAATTACAAACTTGTTCATCATGGAGCAAACTGACGTTTGATTAGTTGACATGCGTAATATAAGAACTGGTCCTGTCTTTTAAGTTAGATGCTAAGGTATAATGTATCAGTGATGATTGTGTGGCCAGTAGTGTGAGGTTGAAAAACAAAAAAAGAAGTGTTCAATGGTATTCAGTGCTTCATTGATTTTGTTGGTGTATTCATTTCATTTCCAGCACTCTATGAAAACATGTTCATGGACAAAGGTGACTGGCTGATAAGATGCAGGGGACATTGGACTTGTGCAGAGAGATCAGTGTGGGGATGACATGAGGTTACAGGCAAAGTAGACATGTTTTACAACCAAAGAATGTGAATTCCCCCAATAAAACTTGATACCGTTTAATTACCAGATCTACTGTCTGTAAAACCGATTTCAGATCTTGCTTTAACAGAAAGGAAACGAGCTTAGACTTATGATCCACTATGCTGACATGGCATTTGACATTTCTTGATTTGTGGTTTCTCAATATGTTAATATTAGACAGGTTCTAAGTCTAGCTAGATGTAATGTTGTGTGAATTTTCTCTTTATACGGTGTGTGGCATTTTTGTGAGAAAGGCTTCGAGTGGTAACAACCTTTACAGATTCTGAGGCAGAGGGCCACAATACTGGTTATACAATACTGGAAAAGACAGGGTCATCCCTAGGTGTCTGTGTGCAATGAGGCTGTTTTTAGTAAAAATGGGCTGCTTAAATACTCAAAAAGGGAAAAAGGCTGGGGCACCACAGCCCTGTGGGGATTTATGAGCAATGCAAATGACCAATAGTAACCTCTTGTGTTCCCTCTTTCTCCCTCCCTCCCTCCCTCCCTCTCTCTCTCACTCTCTCTGTCTTCCCTCCTGTCTCCCATTGGGCATTGTAGAAAAGGACTCATCTTCTTTCCTACTCACTGTCTTGAAGATATCGAATCATTAAACTTCCGCCCAATAGGTCACTGGGAGTTTGGCATCCTCAAGACTCATCACGCGAGCAAATACTCCCTCAACGCAGGAATATCGACAGAATGAGGTTGTGGACTCACATGGCCAGGATGGGTAGACGATAAATAAGACATCAACTTCAAAGGTAAGGTCAGTCCGCCACTATGCTGGTCACAGCGCTGTTGCAAATTAATTTGAGCTAAATGAGGCTATGTAACAAAATGTTGTCTATTTTTGTTTTTATTTAGGCATCAACTGATGTTATCTATGGCAAAACTGCTTTGTAGTGGTCACGTTGTTTTTAGTAGAAAAATATAAGCTATTATTTATTAAAAAGAAAAACATAATTTAGTATTATTAGTAATTAGTATAATAATTAGTATTTGAGTGTGATATAAGCCGACATTACGTGATCACAGTCGTATAAAAGAAAAAGAAAGCCCAAAGCCGCCAAGGCATCTTTATTATTACCTCTTGTGTTAAAGCTTTTATCTTGACCTGCTGGAACAATAACCTCCTACTACTAGTGTACTATGGTATTTAGAAGCTTATCAGCGGGGCTTTTAAAATAATTGTTGTCACCGCTATCGTGGCTTTTTTCACGTGTTCTGTTTTCTATTATGGTTTTCCCTTTTTGTATTCCAGTGAACGCAACTTGACGAGTTACGTGATTTGCGACAGTCGTGTTTAATCACAATTGTTCCATCATTTTCCTTTCATCCGTTCAGTGTTGAGCTTGACCTGACTTCATAATCTTTGTTGTGACTGTCTTAGGGCTGTCTCAAACACCATGTTTGGGGCTTTGAAGCGTCAGTGAGAAATATTTAAATATATTTGAATACATGCATATGTTATAACTTAAAAAAAAAACAACAACAACCCCCACGAAGCATTTAAATACTGATTTGGACTTTGATGACCATGGCAACGGTTGAAGCTTTGAATCATTTGGGTCAGCCCTAGACTCCCTTGAGTTATCTCACTGGTGACTTTTTGTTCTAATACTTTTATTTTTTTACTTATATTTTATCACAGCGCCTGAGAGTAAGTTTTAAAAAATCGCTACCATAATTGATATAATAGTCATGAATTTGTCATGAAATGGGTTTGAAGTACAGCGCTTTATGATATTATTATATCACACAAAAAGTACATCTTTTTAATGAGTTATTTTAATTTGTCGCAATAAATGGCAGAAAGCCTATATTTTTGGTTAAGAATAGCCCAAGTCCTGCGCGTCTGTCTGCTGAATCAGTTTCCTGAAATGCACCCATATGTGGCACATGACAAACTTTCATTTCTGCTTTTACAGCCAGTTGGCTTTCCTGTGCACACATTTTAGGTAGGATCTTAGTTGATTCTAAGAACTTTCATATTCAGATCTTTCTAAGAACGGCGTGTGATTATGATTTCCCTGCCATTGATGTAATATAACCACATCCCTCGTTTTAATGTGTACATGTATACAGTGTCAACAGGCTTAAATCCCTTTCCTTTTTTTCCCCCACACTTTAATACGTAAGTCTCTTTATTTGGTTATACTTGTCAAATTGCCATCGTCATTGAGTGTGATTGTTATTTTAATTGCACAGGTACAAGTTGATTTCGTAATGACAAGCTGCTGTGCAGAAGATGTCCACGTTGTCTGTGACTGATATCCCAGATGTTGGTCATGGTAAGAGGAACCACTGTATTAGTCGTATTAATGTACGAGATCAAACTGGACAGGGTTCAGTTCTCTCAGTAAAGCTTTGTTTTAATGTGCCAGCGAGTTTGTACAATTGTCTTGTTGTACGCTCTAGAATTGGCTATCCAGGCTGGCCTTTTTATTCCATCATCTATTTTGATTTATATAATAAAACCAAGTTCATGCATGGACGTCTGCTGAATCAGTTTTCTGAAATGCATCCATAAGTTGCATGACTGCTCTGATTTCTGTAGCCTCAAACAAAAGAGCGATTTCAGCAGACGTGTAGTATTATAAGCTTCACAAAAGTAGTATTTATACCATAAGTATTGCATTATATTGAATGTGTGTTTCTGTTGTGTACCAGCTTCTGGCTGATGAACGTCAACATTTATTGTGGACACCTGGGATAAAGACAAGCTGAATGATGGTACAAGTTGGCTGATGTTTTAAATGTGAATGTGTTTTTGTCTCTATCAGATGAGAGTAAAGTGTTTGACGGGGCCTCTGAGCTGCAGCTGGACTGCTTGGTTGAGGAGAGCAGTGGAAGCGCCACAATGAAGCATGACGGCCTGCTGTCGCTGGCTGACCTCTCCCAGCCAGATGACTTCCCCGCCCCCCCCCATAATGGCCCTTTACTGACTGACATGAGTAGCCCTCTGCAGGTCGAGCCAGGGGACATTAAGCTGGACCCATCTGCAGGTGACACATCTGCCGCCAGCATAGGTGAGAGGAAAGTACTTACCTTTAACAGCCGCAGTACCCAACTGAAATGTTTCTCTCCAGAACTGACATTACATTTTTTAAAGATTTTTTTTTTTTTTTTGGCAATTTAGGCCTTTATGTGATAGGACAGCTTAGACATGTTTGGAAATTAATATCTCCGCTGAAGTATTAATTAAACTGACTTGGAGTAAGCTGCATTCATAATCATTCAACTAGAGGTTAAAGTGGGCCCAAAACGATCCAGAACTACTCCAGCACCTTCGATTAATAAGGTAATTAATCTAATTGGCGGTTTCATTCTGCAGCGGCGCACCTCCATGAGTCTGTGAATGAGGCAGTGTTGTGTCTGTGCTTGGTTCACATGTCGGCAATAACGGGACCGTTGAGTGTCTGTTATCTATACTGCTAAAGTCAGTTGAGGGGAAGTGTGTTCTTCGTCAGAAAATGATGACTAAAATGACAATTTTTTTTTAGCACAATGTACTTCACATCTATTCAAGATGGAGCTTTCAACTCTAATATAATGCTAGATGGTTGAATGAATAATAATGCATCGTACTTTTCTTGTGATGTTTTGTGACTGATGTCTGGATCTGCATCGTAACCAGTAACATATCTTTGTCAGGAAAATGTAGTCGTACAACATTTTCTTCTGAAGTAGCGTTACACAGTAAGCTGCTTTAGTCACTACCATTAGTCATAGTTGTAGAAAAACCAGATGTTACGGAATGCATTACCATTCTGGGAAAAAAGTGTGTGTGTGACTAGACTAACCAGTATTTTTGTTTTCTGCCAATCTTCAACGCCCAGTTCAGACCAAAGACAAGTTGAAAACTGCAACTAAATTAGTTGCAATGCGTTCTGTTCTGAAATCTGCCAGTTTACACAAATGCGGCCAGACTCTCTGTACGTTTGTTCGTTTTGTAGCGTAATAAAATATGAATGCGAATGGTGATAGGGAGCTACAGCTACATCTGCATTTCTAGTAGTGGCAAAAACAAAAACAAAAAACGAGAGGGTCGAGAATTTGGTGCTATCCATGGGTGCTTCAACGGAATACCCAAGAGCCTCTTTTGTCAATTTCTCCCTGTCTATTCCCGAAGTAGTTGCGTCGTTTAGAGGAGTTGGTGTCCCCTCTAATCAGCAGAGAAAACACTATCGAGACAGTATTTCACCAGGGGAAAGGCTGATGATAAACACTGGGCTTCTTAGCGACAGGGAAGCTACAGCCCATAGATACTGACAAAAAAACATACACTTTATAACACTGTTCTGTATGATATATCCAATTACACAGGGGTGGGAAGATTAGGCCTAGTATTTTCCTACCCAAGTTACATTTTTTTAAGGTTTGTGTCATACAGATGTTGCTTTTCCTCAAACAAATTGATGACTAGATCCTCTCTTTCCTTCGTCCAAAACTCTGCCATTTGGACCAGCTGACAGTTTTAAACTGACTTGACCAGCTGACTTTGCTACGAGCTGATACGGGCTGTTTAAACAGGTTTACAAGATGAGTCTTGAGACGGGCCAGTTCACACCACTGGAACTTTTCCCTGCTATTTTCATCTCGTCGCAAATCTTTGCTCTAAACTGGGCTTTAATCTCAGACATGTCTTGCCCATACTTTGACCATTTTTATATACAGCAGTTGTGGGTATTAATCTCTATCTTAATTGCAGAATAGGCTTTTCATATTCATGTACATATATGCAGGTATATTATCTACTAAAATGTTAGGTTCCATACAGTCCTGTATACCAATCTGTTTAGATAGGATGCCTTGAAGTACTAAAACAAATGTATTAAGTAAAAAGGAAGACAAGCAGACATTGTTTAGCTTCCAGCACAAGTTGAATAACCCTCAGTATACAAGAGGAGAAAAGACTTTAGACCAAGTCTACACAAATATGGCTGATGCATACAAAGCTGCTCCCCTCTCCCATCTAGGGCACTCGGATCACCTCTCATTGTTTCTACTGCCCAAATCTTCAGCACTAATAGAACGTGTGAAACCAACAGTACGAACAGTCGGTGTCACCAGAGGGGGCTGAATAGGCACTTCAGAAGCATTTTGAAAACACTGACTGGCGAGTGTTCGACCCTCAGGCCACCCATGACTCCCACACGGACATTGATTCATATGCCTCCTCCGTTCTGGACTGTATCAACTCAAACATCAACAGTGTCACCACCCTCAAACAGATACAACTTTCCTTAATCAGAAGCCATGGATGAAGGCACGAGACATCACATTAAGATCAGGTGATGCTCAAGCCTATAGCTCATCCAGGGCTAACCTGAAAAGAGGCATCAAAAAGGGTGTACTTATTTTTGCAACAATCAAAAACTGAGGAGCCGCTGTTGGATGCTGACCTCTCCTACTTCAATGCCTAACAAATATCTCTCTCTCTCTCCCTGACCCTGTCTTTCACTGGTTGAAGCCTGAAAATATTGTAAACAAATTAATAACATAACTAATTACTCTAGTCGGACTGTTCAGCTCTGTTTTAGACTGATACCTCTGGTTCAGGCTGGTCCTCATCCTCAACACGTGCCTTTTTCAGTCGCCGAAAATACTTTTCAGTACTCACAATCCAGAACAGGAGCACAGAGGATGCCATCTCTACGGCACTTCACTCTGCCCTGTCCCACCTTGAAAATAGCAACACCTATGTGAGAATGCTGTTCATTGATTTTAGTTCAGCATTCAACACCATCATCCCCTCTAAACTGGGCATCAATACCTCCCTCTAACTGGATTCTGGACTTCCTCACCAACAGACCTCAGTCTGTTAGGTTAGATAATCACACCTCCTCAACCATCACCCTGAAAACCGGCGTACCACAGGGATGTGTGCTGAGCCCTCTCCTTTACTCCCTCTTCACCTACGACTGCACACCTGTACATGGCTCTAACACCATTGTGAAGTTTGCAGATGACACTACGGTGATTGGTCTCATCAGCAACCACGATGAGACGGCCTACATGCAGGAGGTCCAGCACCTAACCTCGTGGTGCACTGACAACAACCTGGCTCTCAACACCAAGAAGACCAAAGAGCTCATTGTGGACTTCAGGAAGTCTAAAGCTAGCACACGCATCCCCATTCTCATCAACAGGACTGAGGTGGAGCGTGTCACCAGCTTCAAGTTTCTTGGACCCTCTACACCTCTACCCTGATCAAGAAGGCTCACCAGCATCTCTTTTTTTTTCTGAGGAGACCCAAGAAGGTCCACCTGTCTCCTCAGATCCTGGTGAACTTCTACCGCTGCACCGTCGAGAGCATCCTCCCCAACTGTGTCACAGTTTGGTATGGCAACTGCTCTGCCTACGACCGTAAAGCACTGCAGAGGGTGGTGAAAACTGCATCATTGGTTCCTCACTCCCCTCCATTGAGGCCATCCCGGGCAAGTGATCAAAGACTGCTCTCACCCCAACCACAGACTGTTCACCCCACTCCCCTCCCTCCGGAAGGCGTCTTTCCACACCTGAACCAGCAGGTTCAGAGGAAGCTTCTTTCCTGCGGCTGTCACCCTTCTGAACTCTAGCTCTGCATCCCGGTGACAACCAACCAACTAAGCCCCCAACCCTCCGATCCCACCCATGGTGTTCTATTTATTTACAAATGTACATACTGTAACACATACATAGCCATACATCTTCATACTATTCATCCTGCACATACACTTATTCTCACTACTCTTATAATGTTACTGTTTCTGCACTACAATGGTACTGTTACCACACTGCACATAGCTGTACATACTGTACATATCTGTCTATATGGTTCATACTGAATATCTATATTTATTCTGGTTTTCTTATAATACACTGCATATATCTATATTATTTTTACTACTATTATGTTACTGCTGCTACATTGCAAATATCTGTGCATGTTCATACATTGTTCATATTACATAGCCATATTTATTCTGCTCTTATAAGGTAACTGCTAATACACTGCACTAGGGGTGGTACGGTTCACAAAACCCACGGTTCGGTTCGTATCACGGTTTTAGGGTCATGGTTTTCGGTTCTGTACGGTTCTTGTTATTTTTTCTTTTAATCTTTAACACTCCAGAAATATACTTCAGCATATGATATATAGCTAAAATTAGCATGTTGAATGCATGTTGCACAATACATGCACACAGTGGCAGTTCTATCTATTGTTTTATTTCCGCTGTCATCATAGGTAACATGGAATCCAAAATGTTCCCACACACCAGACTATATACACGACGCTAGTGCATCCTCCAACTCCGGGCAGCCTTCCTCATCTCTCCCACTTAGCGTTTCTGCATGTGACGTGACCTGCAGCAGCAGCACTGCACACTCCACCTGAGGAGCGGTCGGCTCGGCGCCTCTCAAAATCTGACGAAAATCTTTTAAACTGACCTTTGTCGATCAAAAAAGCAGACAGATTTAGCGTGTTTCAAATGTTTTCAGGTGAACTATTTTCGTAAAATACAAGATCGTATTTAGAACGAGACGCCATTAGAGTCTGTTTTGAAATTCGGGAGCAGCAAGAACCACGTGACGCGTTCGTCCAATCAGCTGCCATGTGTTGCGTTCATCACGCTCATCCCCCTCGTCGTTTCCACTAAGTGTTTTAACGTAGGTGTCGAAAGTGGGCACTACGGCAGTAAGTGGTTAGTGCACATTAACAGTGTACTGACGAACCGTGCGACACACACACACACACACACACACACGCACACGCTCCGTACCGAGACATGCGAACCGAGCGGTTCAGATGTTTTTTCATGAACCGTACCCACCCCTACACTGCACACATTTATATTTAATTTATATTACTCTAAACCACCTTCTGTTAACCAACTGTACACTACTGTCTACACTGCACTATATTTCTTGTCCTGTCTATACTTGAATATCACATTGCACTTTTCTGCTCTTTTTGCACTTCTGGTTGGACGCAAACTGCATTTCGTTGCCTTTGTACTTGTACTCTGCACAATGACAATAAAGTTTAATCTAATACAAGTGGCTGCATCAAAGAATTGCGACTGAAATTAAAAGTTCTTAATATGGTTTATCACCCCTTTTTGTGTTTATGTGTATAGATGGTCAGCCAGTGAAGAGAAAGAAGGGGCCTGCGCCAAAAATGCTGGGCAATGAGGTGTGCAGTGTATGTGGTGACAAGGCCTCTGGTTTCCATTACAACGTGTTGAGCTGTGAGGGCTGCAAGGGGTTCTTTCGACGCAGCGTCATTAAAAGTGCCCAGTACAACTGCAAGAACAACGGCCGCTGTGAAATGGACATGTACATGCGGCGCAAGTGCCAGCAGTGCCGCCTGCGCAAGTGTCGGGAAGCGGGCATGCTGGAGCAGTGTAAGTGTCTGTATATACCAAATAAATCAGAGCTAGAGAAAACTTAGATTCCACTGCATTTCAGAATAAAATGGAACACCCTATTAAATCAGAGATTGAGCTGAGTTTATACCTCTTTAAACTGTAGGTGTGCTTTCTGAGGAACAAATCCGACTGAAGAAGATGAAAAAGCAGCACGAGGAGGAAACGGCCCGCACATCCACAGTGGTCACCCCCACTCCTCCGCAGGAAACGGCCGCACTGGATCCACAGCAGCAGGACATGATTGAGAAGCTGGTGTCCATGCAGAAGCAATGCAACAAAAGGTCTTTCCTTGACCGACCGAAAGTGACAGTAAGTTAACGTCTCTGAGGATAGATTTGGGTTGTTTTTGACCAGTCTCTCATGTAATATTTAGCATATAGAAACCAGTGATGTTATTACACCCACATATTGCTATATTTAGTAGACCTACTTAAAGACATGGCCAAATAAATAAAACAGTACCTTCATACTGTTGTGTGGTTTGCGCTAGTAACGATTAATTAGGACAACAAAATTATCTTCACCTTAATAAGTACAGGGCTTCATTTTGGGTAGGTGTTAGGGCTGGGCAATATATATCGATATTATATTGATATCGTGATATGAGACTGGATATCGTCTTAGATTTTGGATATCGTAATATCGTGATATGACACAAATGTTATCTGTCCCTGGTTTTAATAGACTGTTTTAGCGTTTCTATTATTTGCCTTCACCCACTTAATTATATACACATTAATGATGATTATTTATCAAAAATCTCATTGTGTAAATATTTTTTTGTAAGCACCAATTGTCAACCCTACAATATCGCCGCAACATCGATATTGATGTATTTGGTCAACAATATCGTGATATCTGATTTATTTATTTATTTATTTTTTTTTCCCCCCCATATCGCCCAGCTCTAATAGGTGTTCAGTTTGGGTGGCCAATATTCTGCCAGGACATGGTAGCTTCAGGAGAAAATATGGCTGCTATAGAAACAAAATGTTGTTGCTGTGTATCTGCTGGTGTGTGTAGGTAGATTGAGAGTCATGGAGAATATTTCTAATATAGAAAATGAAGTCAAATATTTATTATCATTAATTACAATGAACGCCACCACCTCAGTTGCTTTGTAGTTTTCACATTTGATGTGTCTATGTGGGTGTCCTAATGTGATTATGTGTTACATGTTTTATGTGTTTTTATATGTGTTGTTGTGCTATGGAACATGCAAAGTAGTTTTGTGGAAATGATTATCCCTATGGGACAATAAAGACTCTATCCATCTTATAAACTATATATACAATTCTTCCGGTTATGGAACCGCGGTTATGGCAGAATCGGTTAATCCTGATCGCTACTCTATGCTAACCAGTAAATGAATGTTTTTGGTGTGTGCCTCCCACAGCCGTGGCCACAGAGTCAGGACATGCAGAACCGAGAAGTGCGTCAGCAGCGGTTCGCCCACTTCACTGAGCTTGCAATCATGTCAGTCCAGGAGATTGTGGATTTTGCTAAACAGCTTCCTGGTTTCTTGGAGCTCACGAGGGAGGACCAGATTGCTCTATTGAAGACGTCAACCATTGAGGTTTGTCATTATTTATCGCGCGGCATGTTTCTTGTGGCTGTAACTTACAGTTTGAAAAGTTGGTTTCTCTATGAATACAAGGTATTGTAACTGCACATCATTGACTTCAAATCAGCACATTCTTGAATATGCTACAAGTGAACCAAATGCAAGAGCTTGAACAACGGGCTCATTTCAAAATGTGGTAGTGCGGTCTTAATTTGTTAGTTTTAGCAATATGCAACATAATTTAGTAATGCATTTATTAATTTGATGTCAATGATAGACATTCTACTGCTGTTTTAAAAAGGTAGTTGCTTACTGCATTTATTTTTGACAATTTATTTGGGTATCTCTGCATATCTGTTTGACTTAGTTTGGCTGTATATTAATATTCCACTCACCAAGATATGTTTGTCTTCCTCAGATTATGCTGCTGGAGACATCTCGGCGGTACAACCCTGCTATCGACAGCATTACGTTTCTGAAGGATTTCAGCTATAATAAGGAGGATTTCGCCAAAGCAGGTGCATTTACTCATTTCTGCCTGTCAGATGTTTATGGAATATATAAATATTAGCTATCGCTTAAGCCGATTGCCTGTATTCGATCTGTCTCGCATGCAAAACGAAAGTATGAGCAGACTTAACCAAGTTGTCCATACTTACTCTATGCAAATAGCCTTTTTTCCCCCTACCCAAGCATGCCTAAACTATTTCGACTCCTAGACAGTTACAATCAGAAATGAAATGCACAATATGGAACTCATAAATACTGCGTAGAGTTTTGACAATATTTGATATGTAATTTATATAGAAAAGGAAACATTTGTTGCTCTTCTGAGTTCCTTCTTTAAGGTGACTTTTCTTTTGCGTGTGCCCCTCTCACCTCCACAGGGCTTCAGTTTGAGTTCATTAACCCCATCTTTGAGTTTTCAAAAGGAATGAATGACCTACATCTGGACGAAGCAGAATATGCCCTGCTCATCGCCATCAACATCTTTTCTGCAGGTTAGAATTGATAAACTACACATGCAGTAAATCTTCAAAGTGAAAGTGTATTTAGAGTAGGGCTGCACATTTAATCACAATTTTATCGAAATCGCGATACGGACTAGTGCAATATCCAAATCGCAGAGGGGCGCAATATTTGGTAATGGCAAAGTATGTGTCAAACCGTCCTGAATGAAGTATTGTGGCGCTGCAGAGACGTCCCGGCCTACAAATCCCATCCTACAGACTACAGAAAACATCTTTGTTTGGTACGGATCCTCTCAGAAATCGCACTATAATCATTTTACATTTTTTAAGATTTAATATTAGTCAATGAAAATGAGAATAATGATACAAACACGATCATTCCCTTCAATATCGTGAATCCTATCGCAATATCAGTCAAAAATAATCGCAATTGGATATTTTCCTCATATCGTGCAGCCCTAATTTAGAGCTAATGATGTCCCTGTCAATTCTTTAAGGGACAAATTGGCCATTTACACTTGCATTTTCAGAAAGCAATGAATCACCTTTTACCAAAAAAGAAATCTGATCTTCTATAAAAGTAAATAAAACGTGTTTGTTTTGTTGGGTAAACTCTGTTCAGATCGGCCAAACGTGCAGGATCATGAGCTGGTGGAGAGGCTGCAGCAACCCTACGTGGACGCATTGCGCTCTTACATCATGATAAAGAGATCAAATGTAAGTGCCTGGGCTTTACGCAACCTCTTCTCTCGTGACCAACAGTTAGTCAGCTTAATCTGGGTGTCGTCATCACAACAAGCACATTGGGTCAGGGCTGAGGTTAAGTTTTTTTTTTTTTTTTTCAGACTGGAGGGGGGGGGCTTGAATTGTTGCAAGAGCAGTTGTTTGCCAGATGAGAAGAAACACTTTGTTCCTTTTTTATTTATTTATTTTTTTTTTACTGTAATGCTGCTACTAATTGTAAGTGACTCTCTCCTAGTAGTATTTCTTTCTTTTTTTAAACTAGTTTCAATGGTTTCCTCAGGATCATTTGATGTTTCCCCGTATGCTGATGAAGTTGGTGAGCCTTCGCACACTAAGCAGCGTCCACTCGGAGCAGGTTTTTGCCCTTCGCCTCCAGGACAAGAAGCTTCCCCCGCTGCTCTCTGAAATCTGGGACGTCAATGAGTGACTGCAAACCCGATATCACACTCTTTCTGAAGCCTGAGAGAGAGAGACATGGCATCCAGCAGGACCACTGACTCCTTTCTGCCCATCTGGTCAGGGATTGGTTATAGCGTTGAGATTCTTTTTTTTTTTTTCCCCTCTTGTGGGAGGAGAGCATCATTGGCCAATGCTCTCAAACAGACTGCTAAATGGGTTTGTGTTCATAAGGAGACACATCAACACCTAATTGTCTTTGAGCCTTTTGTTGTTCTTTCTTTTGCGTAGATGCTGACATGATCGTGGCGATATTAAATACCAGCATCAGGCTCTTTAGCCAGTCTTCTTAGATTTAATATTTGTTAAAGGGGAACTATGCAGTTTTTTTTTTTAGCTTAATTTGCACTGCACACATACAGGAACCGGCTAGCTATAAGAACAAGGTAGCGATGGAGTTTTTCACACTATCGTCATGGCTGAGCCGGCAAAAAAAAGAAGCAGAAAGCATTGTCGGAGGAACAGAGAACGAGGAAACAGCTGACTGGCCGAGCGAGTTTTTCCACAGTGTTGCCAAATATCTATTCCGAAGCAATAGGGGGAGCTCTATAGAGAAACCTGCGAGACAAAAAGCGAAGAAAAACGGCGAAGAAATTGCCAAAACTGCATAGCGCCCCTTTTTAAAAGTTATGTCAATTTCTAGTGCAGTTCTATACTCATCCTCTAAATGATTATAATCTGAGCAGGTCTTGGCTGTGGCTGCTTCAAACGTCAGGATTACAGCTGCACATTCGGTTGAAATAGCGATCTTTGCAGTCGTGCAATAGGTGGAAATAGATGCAGAGTTAAGCATGAGCAGATGCACATCTGCTGTTCACTTTATTGATGTTAGGGTTAAATGGTAGGCCATCTGGTTGGTGTTGTGCATTGTGCTATGGCAACAAACCGTGTGTTGCTTTTGGAGTAAGTGCAGAAATCAAAAGGTTTGTGTAGTCGCTCAGGTAAAGTTACGGAAGTAGACCTCTGGGAATTGGAGGCTTCTTTAATTTCCATTCGAATACTTTAGTTTTCTTCTAAGTGCATAAGGGAGCCTTTTGGTCATTTATAGATTTATCCATTAACAGTCAGATCCATTAACTTTCATGTAATTTGTATATTTATTTTCACACGAAAAATGTATAGAGTGCACACATAGATTGTACAATCACATACTAATGCACAAGTAAGTAAAACTCTGCAGACTGTGCACTCAGTCTTTTTTACACAGAGCACTGGTACCTTGAAATGGGCGATACTAATGTGTCTTCAGATTGCATGTAAAGGTTAAGTGTAAAAGAGAAAGTATGTCAAGCTACCATCTCTGTGACCCTCCTCACAAAATGAATAAACATCCATCCTGACACAGTTGTATTCTGAATCAAAATAGAAAAACAGTTGGCTCTATTAACACCTTTTTAGTCATGTTTGTGAGATGTACTTTTATTCATTTCATTACAAAGCAGTTCGGTTATTTTCATATTTTGATTTTTTTTTTTTTTTTTTGATCGTTTTGTCACTATCATTTAAAGTTGTGAGAAATGTATAAGTAACATACATATAGTTTGAACATATAGAGAGTTTGACTTTTATTTTTGATAATACTGTATGAATGACACTGAGGAAAACGTGTACAGTATAGCTGAATATCAGGTGGAAAACTACCTTGAACTAAAGGTCTACCATGGTCCAAGTATCTTCCTTGAACAGGTACTCGACACCAACAGCTTTAACTGGTCAGATTTTGGAAAGCCTCGCTAAGAAAAAAAAAAAAATATACCAAACTCTTTGTTGACAGGGAGCAGAGAACAACAGGAAATGAGTAGAAACATTAACATATATATATATAAAAATATACGGAGATTGATGTTTATACTCATGCTGTTTTTTCCACGCATTCTCCTGTGCAGTGTAAACTTGAAATGCATAACGGATGATAAAGAAATGTCAATGCAAAATTATAATTGTGAAGTTTATTTTCTCTTCATGCTCCTGTTGCTTTAAGAGGGCTTAAAAACAAACTGGACAACATGATGGCACTGCAGCCTGTTTTTGAAGTGACAGTGTTTTCGTTAGGTGTCTGTGTAGCCATGTCCAGACATCACCATTAAACTTTCATAACCATAGATGTAAAATGCCGTTTTCTCAGTCCTAACACAAGGCTTTCCAACTATTTCAGCTCTTACAAAGGTGCCAGTTAAAATCAACCATTTTACTGTAATGTATTCCTTTTTATACACCATTTTCAGTTGCAATTTATTTTGGCTTTTCATAAAATTGCATTTGACAGCTAACCTGTTGCAGCTAAAATTGGAACAATAATTGAAATACAAATGAACGACTCGCAAAAAAAAAAACCCGTTTTTAATTACAATAACCAGTAGGCAAAAGCACTTGTTGATGGATCTTATGTTTTTTGATCATTTGAATTTAAATATTGGATTTGGGTTGTCTTTTATTTTCATCCACCAACATGTCTGTCTGTGTGTGTGTGTGTGTGTGTGTGTGTGTATATATATATATATATATATATAATGCTATATCGCTAATGTTTTTGTTTAACGACCAGTTGTGGCTCTCCCAGATGGTCAAACCAGTTTTTTTTTTTTTTTTTTTTTAAATAGGGCTTTTTTACAGCAGACATTTTGTCTTGTCTTAACATATGAAATACTATAGTACTTGCTATGCAACTCTAACTGCTTAGGTTGTGTTTGCCATTAAATTAATCTATGATATATATATATATATATATATATAAAGTACATTTTTGATTTAAAAGATTGAATGGCTAATTGGAACAGTAGACCATAATTGACTGCCTCTGCCTGGCGTATCACTGGTTGACTCTGATAGTAAACGGGCAAAATACAGTGAGCTCCACCTATTGGTTGGTTGAATGAAACAAAATCAAATGGATGTTGTCCTTCCACATTCTTTATTATTAACATTGGTATGTTCTTGAGCCTGCAGAATCAGAAACAATAGTAACCAGAGTGTTTGTCTTCCTCTTCCTCAACAGTTGCTTGGAAAAACACCTGACAATAGGCTGTTTTTCTTGCCACTGGAAGCAAGTGCCGCAGAGTTATACAAGTTCATTCCCATCTTTAGCTGCATTGTTACGTTGCTAGTTGAAAAGTTGCCTAAATTAAATGTCAAGCTTAATATCAGTAAACCTAATTATGCTCAGTATAAAAGAAGAATTCCCTAAAGGCACACGTTTCCATTTAGCAAGAACAAATAAAGACAGAAGACAGTGGTGACGTGGCATTTTCTGACCATGTATTGTATCAAGCCGTTTGCCTTCCCTCTAAAAATTTGATTTACTTTTTAATTGATGCTCTAAGAATGTTTTTGTTATCGATTTTCTTACATGCTTCTAACCCTTTAGTAATGTATTTAATGGTTTTCTTTTTGACAGTTCCATCAATATTAAAAGAAGCAGATTAATGTGAGAGTGTGGCATTTTAAACCCATACCAGTGTTTTTTCTTGTTTCTTTTGTGTCCCTTTGAAATGAAATGTGAGGTTTGCTTTTGGTTTTTTGGTTTGCTGCTTGCATGGCATCTCTAGCCAAACACTAACTATTAAGTTTAAAAGTAGCCTCTTTGATATTGGGGTGAATTTTCCACCATACCCCCGATCAAATCCCAGGTCTACTGAAACTGAAATTATTTTGTCATTGTGTGCTGTACTCTGATCAAATGAGCATCAATCTTTGGTTCTTAAATCTTTGTCTCTTAGGGTACATATTATGTTAATTATGTAGGTATCAAGGTTAATTGTACTGTATATACTGTAACTGTCATCTCTGATCTAATTTAATTCCTGTCTTCAAAGGATGACACTGTAAACATTATTGATGTATAGAAATGCAAACCTATTTTAATACTTTTGTTCGTATGTACAGTATAAATTAAAGCTACGCTGTAGTGCTGATATGTTTGGAATCACAATCACTTGTTTACTGCTCGGCTTTTACATGTGTTGATGCTCAAATCAGACAGATTTAAATAGATTAGGGCTTGTCATGGTACATATACTATGATGTACTGTATTTGGTATTTAAATGGGACACCATCCCGTTTATTTGTGAAACATTTATTACTGACTTGTGACTTCCAATGACGAATGATGGAAGCGCAGAGGGTTTTGAATAACTTTAGAAAGAGAGCTTGCTGTAAGATCTATATATATATATATATATATATATATATATATTTATTTATTATATTTATATATTTATTTATTTATATATTTTTTTTACAAAGATGAGTTTAAGTTGTCCCTTGAAGATATCTTCAGAGTTCACGAACTACACTACCGTACAGTATACAAAACATATAGAATTGAATCAGAATGAACAGACAGACAGACAGACAGTTCTGTTGGAGATTTAGATGTGTTTATGGGAGGCACCTCCAAAGGTGCACAGAATCAATCACCAGCGATCGCCGTCCAGTGCAAGCCGGTTAGATGTGTGTTATTATTTTATTTTATTTTTTAATTCAATTAATTTAATGAGAGCATTTGCAGTTACAAACAACACATACAAGTACACATACACACAACTACAAAATACATAAACAAATCATATCCCAGGGAGTCTGCAAAGTCCAGCAAACATAACTTCTCTCACTTTATGAGTAAGCACATATTTGAAAGGCCAAAACGTTTTTCAAGGGACATTCTCTATTAAACTGTTCCACTACGGGATTATATAAGGAATATTAACAATATATTTTTGGTATGAAGTCCTAATTGTTTTATTTTTAGTACGGCGCTCCGCAAAAAAGCATAAACTCCCCACAGCAGTTTCAGATAAATCCATATTGTGAGTCAGTGGCCACGGGAAATGAATGCCTCCCAGCAGCATTCTGATTCCAGAACCAAAACAGGAATTTGAAATTTCCGCAAACAATCTAAAAAAAACCTGTACAGTCTGCCATTCAAAGAGTTGGCCAACAAGTTAAATATTATTCCTGTACCAGTTTTCAAAAAATAAAGATTTGTTTTTGAACAGAATGTCCTTATTATGCCAAATGTAATATCGATGAGGTGAGAAGTTATGTTTAAATAAGAGCGACCAAGCCAAAAGAATGTGTTTATGAAAATTGGACAGTTTGATTGGGATTTTGCTAATATTATAATTGCATAATGAGAGGAAATTCAGGCCACTGATTCCGGTAAGATGTGTGTCCGACTTGCTCTGACGTCATGCACACGTGGGCAACGGTAACCTCACGAGATCAAGGGTTTGAGAGGCAGGCAGCGCAGTTGCTTTCCACCGACTGCATGACCCAGGGCATGATGGGAAACGCCTGGTTGATCTAACAGCTGACTGGTTCAGAATCGACTCAACATGATGATGTTTTATATAAACTTTTGATTGTTTTTTGTGTTAAAGATTATTTTGCGGGGGCTTTTTCCCCTTTATTTCAGAGTGACAGTGGATAGACAGGAAAGGTGGGAGAGAGATGGGGGATGACACGGAGCAAAGGGACGCAGGTTGGATCCCCTTCTTATTGTTTTCGAATTGGAGGGATTTTAATTGATATTTGTCTGATTTAATGGCTTCTTCTGTACAGAACATGTGTGGCTGATGGTGATGTTTAGAAGTCAGAGAGACTAAATCCGTTCAGATTACGGATCATCTACAGTCTGTTGTTTATTAACATCAGCAACAGATCGCCGGCAGAGCATTTTATTTTATTTTTTATTTTATTATGACAGCTACTCGATTTTACCATGGCTCTGGGACTTCCAGCTCCAGACTGATAAAATGGTGATGGTGATAATATATATTATATGTATACATATATATTAAGGGGTAGATATGATTATGCTGGATGCTGGATTTAAACAGTAGGCTTACATACATGTCTCAAGTCACCCTTCTTAAAGCAAATAGTAGTGTTAAAAGTAGTATTGGGGGGGGGGGGGGGGAGGCTATATCAGATAAGACTTTGTGGGCCCCCAAAAGGCTTTGGCCGGCCCTGTCAGGCGATATAAAATACTGCAAACTGTTCAGACTGATCTACCATCACAGCCACACTAAGTAACGTTACCCGGGGGAGAGCATAAGTGTTTTTCGCCAGGCTTGTGTGTCGCTTCCGTTAGGTCTCAGTATGCGGAACTCCCTGCAGACTGATGATGATGAAGAGGATGTTATGAAGGCAGGTTGTAACTGACTGAGCCACCCGTCCATCGAGCTGAGAGGTGGACACACATTTTCGCATCATCTATTTATGCTGCGAACCAGTCACACGGAACAGCTACCCCTTTTCAGCCGTCGTTTCCAATGATATAACGTTACCGTAATCTAAAAGAAAGACGGTTGAATTCAGACATACACCGCTGCCTCTCCCCCTCAGTGACCGTGGAGGACATCCACCACCCAGGCCGTTATCAGCAGCTGGTCTCGCAGCGAACATTAGCGGCTAACCGGCTAATGTAAGCAGGTAACATTAAGGATGTTCTTAACGTTACTCAACGTGTGTGATATTTAGCTAAATACATCCAACGCATTTGTGGCTGTTGGGTCCGAACCGTTTTCTGATGTCGCCAGTGTTGTTTTACATTTGACAGGCTTTTATTTATGCGGTAACTCGCTCAAGCTATTGTTAGCAAAGTAGACCGCTAGCTAGCTAGCTAGCTACCTAGCTAATCCATCCGTGGCGTAGGACACCATAAAGCTAGCAGAGTGGAGGTGAGAGGGTGCATCTTTAGGGGTGAACATGGAGGTAAGTGGGTGCGTCTTTAGGGGTTAACAGTTAGGTGAGAGGACGCATCTTTAGGGGTGAACATGTGGGTAAGAGGTTAGGGGTTAACATCTAGCTAGGTGAGAGGATGGATGCATATTTAGGGGTGAACATGTAGGTGAGAGGATGGGTGGATCTAAAGGGGTGAACAATGTAACGTAGCTAGAAGATTATACATTTTCACGGGGGAGCATGTAGGTGAGGGGATGCATCTTTATGGTTGAACATGGAGGTGAGAGGACGTATCTTTAGGGGTTAACATCGAGAATTAGCAAAGTTCTGACAGCCTATACAATACAAAACAAATAACAAACATGTTACATGACCAGCTCCCCTCGAAGAGGCACTGGCATCGCCTTATCAAGTTTGTTACTGCGAATGCTGTCCTCTCAGCGTATGTCTCTAATATTCACAGTTGGCTTGTTCGATAGTAAAATGTCCTCTACAATTCGTAACTAACGTTAGCTGTAACTGTATCTAACCGTAACATGCCGTGTGTCATTGTAAACTCATCGTGGTTACAGCATCGTTCTGCAGTGGTATTATTTTACACAATGTCCAACCAGCTTCCGACACAAACACGACTGATGAAATAATGCAGTTGATTTAATCGTAAATGGATTGAATGACCATAAGGATGAGGTAGTTATCAATGTCCTCAAGAAGGAGGTCAGAGTAGTATAGAATGAATGAACCTATTTCATCCTGGTGCTAAATATTTTAATATGTATTCTGATATATATACAAATATTAGATAAGAATGTATTAGACTCTTAATACATTATTATCTAATATTTTATTAGAGTGCCAAATACTGACTACTACTGATCAGCCATATATGTTACAAAGTGAAAACCGTAGGATTGATTTCAAATGTCAACACAACTGAACACTGCAAGTGCTTTGGTTTTGTGATTTTTTTTTTTCAATACTTTTCTTAATCCATAGTTGTAAATCCTTCTGAATTACAACTACTCCAACAGAGTCTTCTCCATCGCTGCTTACTGGTGTTCACAGTGACTGGCAAGAAACGCTGTCCATGATGGAGGCCTGTGAATCATATCCATCTCCTCTCTGTGCTTACATAAGCAATGAGTGCTGCCTGCAGACAACTCTGACCACATTCATCTGTTGTGTTAACCTACATCATTATCTTGCCTTTGAAGATTACACCTTGTTGTGATGATTCTTTTTTTATTTAGAGAGAGAGCGAGCGAGAAACAAAGGTTCAATACCAAGCTCGTTCATTACATTATAGTACAGTACAATCAGTGAAGTGGCGTAGTCCTTCAGCCCTCATCTAAAAATAATGCTGTGGTCCTGTATCTTTGTGCTGGATGGCACCAGCTCTGCTGCTTCATAAAATAGCCATTTTGGCCTTGCAACAGGAAGCATTTATGTTGTCAGACCTGCATGTTGATTCATTGTCCTGATGGTTTTGCATGATAAAGAGGGTTGAGATCTGTGTTCTGCATAGGCCCAGCTTTCACTGTTGGAATATATAATGTGGTTGGAATTATTTGCTCTCTATATTTAGCCATTGCTGTGAAGAAGGTTCAAGTTTTCACCACTCTGCAACATGCTCAGAGCTGTGCCATGTCTGTAGAAATAGCTAGAATAGTGTGAAGAAGTGTGTGTGTTTCAACATGAGGGTATATGTATTATTACCTGTCTCAGAGTGTATATATACTTATTTATGTTCATTGACATGCACAGACAGTCATGCTTGCAGTGTATTTGAATACGTTTACTAGATGTGATGAGTGCTGACATTAAGCTGACTCAAGAGATGGTTCAGCCCACTATGGAGTGTTATTTGAACGGTGACTTCTTATTGCACCACACACATCAAATATTGCACAGTGTTAGCCAACTTACTCATTCTTGACACTTATGTTAACCTTTTAAAGTATGGACCACCTTATTTTTTCCCAAACATGAAAATCACAAGTATTCCATAATGTGGCTAAACTACACTCACCTAAAGGATTATTAGGAACACCATACTAATACCGTGTTTGACCCCCTTTCGCCTTCAGAACTGTCTTAATTCTTTGTGGCATTGATTCTTTAGAAATGTTGGCCCATATTGATAGGATAGCATCCCCCACACCATTACACCACCACCACCACCACCACCGTTGTAACAAGGCATGACGCATCCATGTCCTCATTCTGTTTACGCCAAATTCTGACTCTACCATCTGAATGTCTCAACAGAAGTCGAGACATCAGACCAGGCAACATTTTTCCAGTCTTCAACTGTCTAATTTTGGTGAGCTCGTGCAAATTGTAGCCTCATTTTCCTATTTTTAGTGGAGATGAGTGGTACCCGGTGGGGTCTTCTGCTGGCGTAGCCCATCCGCCCTGAAGGTTGTGCGTGTTGTGGCTTCACAAATGCTTTGCTGCATACCTCGGCTGTAACGTGTGGTTATTTGAGTCAAAGTTGATCTTCTATCAGCTAGAATCACTCGGCTCATTCTCCTCTGGCATCAACAAGGCTTTTACGCCAACAGGACTGGATGTTTTTCCTTTTTCAGACCATTCTTTGTAAACCCTAGAAATGGTTGTGCGTCCAAATCCCTGTAACTGAGCAGATTGTGAAATACTCAGACCAGCCCGTCTGGCACCAACAACCATGCCACGCTCAGAGTTGGTTAGATCACCTTTCTTTCCCATTCTGACATTCAGTTTGGAGTTAAGAAGATTGTCTTGACCAGGACCACACACCTAAATGCACTGAAGCAGCTACCATGTGGTTGGTTGATTAGATAATTGCATTAACGAGAAATTGAACAGGTGTTCCTAATAATCCTTTAGGTGAGTGTATGTTTTATACTAATGTGTCAAATAAAATGGCAACAGCATTCTCTGTTTTGGCTCTATTCCATAATTTAGTAGAATTCTTGACTTTTTACCGTCATGCTCCATTAAGATGAGTCTAGTTCAGTCTTGTATTATGTCCCCCTGTGAATGGCTCCTCTACTGACAAGTAGAGCTATTAGACATAATTAGACACATAATGCATCTGAAGCCCTTTGTGATAAATTCACCCTTAATGTCCACTGGACACAGCTGCCATGGCTGCTGGGGTTAATGACACCCTTTGATAGGATGTGTGACGCAGGCTACATGCAGTCCTTTTGTCCGCCCTGTTGTCTTAGTGTAGTGTATCATGAAATTCACATGAAATGTCAACATTTACTTAGAATTGACATTCATTTATATTTAATCATGCATTTCACCACGTGTTAATCACATTAGGTTGTGATGTTATTGTATTAATGTCTAGGCTATACAGCCAAACAATTCCCCCCCCCCCCCAACAGTATAGATAGAGATGCATTCTCTTTATTTCTGCTGATATCAATTTTAACATAAAGAAAAACAAGTGGTTGTTCATGAGCATTTCTTCTTGGAACGACAGGCTTTCTGTTTAAGTGGTAAATTAGCTCTGAAGCTTTTGAGAGAGACACATGTTGGCAAGTCAATAACAAATGTAATTCCCCCAAAACATGGACAACTAACAGCAACACAGAATTGGTCAGGCTGCGTTAACAAACAGGTATACTGCCTCTGAAATGTATCCAGTGCACTTTGACACCTTTGTGAAATGTGACACATCCGCTGGACAACGACGCAACTGTTTGATAGGACCCCCCCCCCCGTTTAAAAACGACTCCTATAACGCCACTGAAAGAGGAGAATTTATACAAAATGTGCACAAAGTCCAATCTTATTAGTCATTTATTGTTTTTATGTTTTTAAAAAAAAATATATTTATGACATAAATCTTGCTTTTTTTAATGGGCCTTTTGAATTGAATGAATTCTCAAATAAGTACATGAAATTAAGCTTGAAGTGCAGAGTTTTGTTTGGTTATCTAAAATATAAAGAGTTCATATTATTTCTTTTTTCTCAGCCTGGATCTGGCTTGCAAGCTCATTTTAAACTTGGCACATTTTCTAGTAGAAAATAGTCTAGTCCTTTCTCCCCTAGGTGACTCTTTTTAATAGGAATCCATTGTACAGTATGAACCACTGGCTAAATTATACATCCATTAGCTTATCAGTTCAGGGATAACAGCCTTGAAGAGAGAGTGGAATACTGCTCTGGGTATAGTGTTTATGTTTCAGGGTGGAGTTTCTGAATGAGGCGTTTGTTGGTGTTAGGTTAAAGGCTGTTGATCGTGGCATGACATGCTCTGGTAAAAGTAGAAACATTTTTTTTTCATCAGACATGTACTACATTGGCAAATGTGGGCTTGTCCCTGTTTCACTGTGATGAAAAGTAACGTATGAAGTATAATAATTGATATGCGTTTGTTTTACAGCAGTCTAAAGCATAAGCAGTTAGCATTCAGGTTTTGGTGCTCGTCCCTCAGAACGAAAGAGCAAGGGCTTCTCTGTAGAGCCGCCATTTTATAACAACGTTTAACAATCATGCTGGGAGAAATCTGTTGTGGGAGAGACAGAGATACCAAGTTCTCTTGACTAGTCTCAATAAGCCAGACTTGTACTGCAGACACAAGTTGTTCTTTGTAATGAAAACACCCATTGTTATGCTCTTTTGTGGCTCTTAATATCTCTGTAGGTAACACAATGGTATTAGCAGTAGTTACCAAACAGACTTGGATGTTAAAATGAAGCAGGTTGAGTTGGATTCTGAACTCACTGCCTTGTGTAGGAGTGTTGCAAGTTCCTTATCAGGGGTGTGATTCTTCCGGATAAATCCGGATTTTGGCTTTTCCGACCTGAAAATGAAGCTCTCGTAAATCATGCAAATCCGCTTTTTTGTTTTGTTTTGTTGGGGGGGGGGGGGGGGTTGCAAGGCACGGGTCGGGGGTATTGGTAAACCAATGACCGGTCATTGCTGTCAACGTTTTTTGTGCCTCTGATTCATGTCTTCATATCACTCCGCAAGTGGTCCATTAATTTGTCACGATGTAACTTCATTCAAAGCAGAGCTCCACCAAAGAGCCTGCAATCGTTGCGGAAGGTTATTTGAATACGAATTTTGGACGTGTGGGGGCGATCTATCTTCTTGGCTGAAGCCGACAACGGGACAATATTTTTATTTTATGTTGGCAATGCAAGCTGAAGCGACGTAGCAGATGACGTAAGCTGACAGCTGACCAACGCTACCAAGTGATCGGCTGAGACGGGGAGTACATGTATTTGAAAGAGTCCGGCTGTTGTGGCAGACGAAGGTCCAGTCGGGAGTTTGGATGGGGAGTCCACTGAAGTCCACTGTGGTCTGAAGGGCTAATCCTCGCTAGATCACTAGCTAGCGGTAACCGTTAGTCGGGAGGTTGACAGCTAACGTTAGCCAGCTGAAGCTAACAGTCGAGCGATGGTGAGTAACGTACGTTACACATGCTGGCAGCAGCACAGAGTCCAGAGTTGATAAGTTGGGGGGGGTAGAAAGGTATTGAGAATGACCAACACCTAATCTTAAACTTAGGGTACTTAATTTACTACGACCCAATCAGAGGTTACTTAAATTGGGACGTTCAGTCAAAATCAAGCACGTCACCTTCAAACGGGATCTCTGTTTCCCTCCCCGGTGATCATGCTGCTCTGGGGGACCGGCTGCGCAGTGAGAAGCCGCTGCTGACGGGCGCAGATCTTCGCCGGAGCTCTGACTGCTGTCTGTCCGCACGGCCGTCTGACGGCATCAGTATTAAATTGAGACAGTTTCATTACCGGTTAAAAACGTCTCGTTATCGCATTAAATAGTAGTCTAATTCGGTACAGATGGTTTTAACGCCTGATGCGAAGTGTAGGCCTATAGGAGTACACATGAAAACCCTGAACAAGCAGCGTCGTTCTGCTCCGTCTTTCTGCTGTGCCCCATTCACGTAGTAGTTTTACACTATGTAGGTTAAACTCTGCAATTAATCCGCGGTTCACATGTATGTATGAACTGTGGTGGTCCATTACACTGTAGGCTACATTCAACATCACTGATTAAGTAGCCTAAGTCAATCCTACTGAATTTTGTGATTTCCTTGCAATAAATATTGACAATTTTACCATAAATTGGTGCCTAAAATGTATCAGAATGCAGGAATTGAGGTCTTTTACCCTCAAAATTTCCTGGGGGAGGACCCCCAGACCTCCTCCTCCCCTTGCTTTGTGTGTTCCCGCAAAGACAAATTCTGAGCAAGGAGAAACCCTGAAGTATCATCACAGACAGCCATGAAAAAACATTGAAATTGCAGAGTTAGAGAGTTAAAACGGATGAAAAGATGGAGAACCAGACAGACAGTATGTACAGTGTCAACAGAGAGAAACACGGACAATCAAACATAATAAAAAATAAAAAATCTGTTACATAAGGTACTGCTTATATTATTTCACCATCTGTACACAAATGTATTGAGTGAATGCACGTGTCCGTGGGTGGGGCTGCATGGGCGTGGTAATGTGGGCTGGAGAGGCTACGTGTGTGTGTGTGTGTGAGACCACAGACCCAAATCTTCTCAGCTGTTGCTACTGTCATATGCTGCACTGTCTCTTCATGTGGCACATTATTTATATTATAACAAGGTAATGCAATGTGTAATCAAGTGATGACTGATTAACAGTAATGTAAATGCTAAATGCCCTAATACCTGTTGATACTACAACAATGCAAAGTATAGGCTCTATCATTTAAGACTCAATTTCTCCATTTCTTTGCACAAAACTCTCCAGAAAGTGGCATTTAATGGTTTATTTAAAAAAATAAAAAATAAAAATGTCCCGGGACCGGACCCCCCTAGGGAGAGCCCCCCCACATAACCAATCCCAATTTAACCCCTGCATATAACATTCTATGCAAGTAATATTTACTTTCATTGATTTTTGGGTGTTTCAATCAATTTTTATAGCATTTGAAAAAGAAAATGGGGGGGTGCTGTCGAAGCGTCATGGGTACGGCGTATATTTCCCTGCTTTTTTTGTCCTTTGCCAATCACACCTATGCTTATGCATATCAGTAAAGTATACAATTTTTTCAGCTAACAGCGTGACATGGAATATATGTGGAAATGTAAAAATAAATGGTGTTTCTGGGAATAGATTTAGCGGTAAAAAAATGTTTTGATGTTGGAATGTTTTCAGTGAATAGCTACGCATTTTCCACCCTGCTGTTCTAATAATTGAAAGATTACAGTATGTTGTGGCATCTATGAGATGATGCTAGACTGGAGCTGAAAGTGGCCCCTAAGGATTGGGGAATAGGAATCTGTAGAGGTGCTGGTTGAGCTTGCTACAGTTGCCAGTCAGTCACAGGGTCATAGTACAAGCTATGAAGGGTGCTTATTCCACCAAGGCCTCTAAACAGCTTACTATCCCTCTACTGAAAAGTCTTTATCCTTCGACAAAAACAAGCAGCTGACATGATGGTCAGAACAAATCAATCCTAAAACACTATCAACGCTTTACAAGAATTGACCATGCATTTTTGAGTCCACTCTCTTTAAATGGATGCTTCTATTATTTGAGGTAGGCTTGTCATGTCGGACATATTTTGTGCTCCGCTAGCTGTGTCTCTTCTGTCATGTACCCTGTCTGACAGAGATGATCACTCTGTAAAAACGTCATCATGACATCAGTAACGTCTTTCATTTCTTGCAAAGTAAACTGTCGTTGTGACATTGCAGTGACATTTCTAGCTGAGGTGCAATGATGTTTGAGAGAAAGAAATCATCTTTACAAGATTAACTATCTCTGTCTGTGTTCAGGGGCTTCTTATCCCAGAGTCAGATTTTAACAGTCGAACAAAAAGGAAATTAGTTGTAGTTTAGTTTCTCCACTAAAGTAGTAGCCTCAACCAGAATGCAATTACATTTAGCATCTTTGCTGATCTGTCATTGGTAGTTCGTGAAATAAAACGGCTTCCCTGAGGAGTTATTTGTGTTTGAACAACCAAGGACAGCACCACATTGTTTTCTGTCTGCTCTTATGTTTTTCTCAACTGATAAAAAAAAATCCTATCTCCATAAATTTGAAGAAAGATGTCATGCCAGTCTAAATGTACCTGTACGTGAACCACCTCCTGTCATGTAGGGTTGAAACTGCGTGTCAGTCACTGCTCATGCACACGCATTCATTCTCCCTTGTGGGGGGAGGGGCTTAGGAGACCGTTTTGGGCTTTAGCGGAAAGGGGAGAGGGACTGAGAAGTTGTCGATGTTCACATTTTTTGGCTTTGTCCTGGATCTTCACAGTCCTACCTTACAGAACCTTTAACATAAAAAAAGACTATAGATCATATAAATCATGATGCCATATTAAAGGAGAATTCCGGTCGATTTCAACTCGTAGCTCGGTTGTTTGTAAATGTGGAGTGCTGTCAGTAGCGAGAAAAACGAAAACAATCGGTGTTGCCTACACCGTGTTATCCCGCTGCTAGCGTTAGCACCCAACAGGCTTAAACAGGGCAGGTTTTAAACGTGTTTTTAGCCTTTAAACATGTTCAAAATGTCATTACAAGTGCCTACTCATGTGTAGTGATTCCTTCCGAGGGAACGCAGCGAGTCTGACTGCAGTAGATGTGACAGAAAGGCATCAGAGTTGTGTTAGTCCATGCCTCTGTTTATTTCCTGTTTTCTGGTGAAGTCCACACTAGTCGACTGTTGAACTCCTACAATCCAATATACCAAAATGTATTTTTTCCACAAAAAAAACCGATTTGCCGTTCTTATGTCCTTAGTAATGACTATTTAGCAACAGGCTGTAACCTGACACCACAGCTGAGCCAGCAGAGTGGCCTGCAGCAGGTCAAAAGTTCAAGAGCTCACTGTTGCTTAGTTACCCATGCATAGCTCTTGAACTGCAGCTCTAGCAGGGGGATAACACGTATAGGCAGCACCGATTGTTTTCATTTTTCTTGCTACTGACAGCACTCCAAATTTCCAAACAACAGAGCTACGTGTTGAAATCAACAGGAATTCTCCTTTTTAAGCCCAATTTTGCAACTCTGAAAAATCACGTGGCTGGTCGATGTCATGCAGTGTAGCGCACCAGATTTCTTCATACTGCATTCACATTGTTTCTCTCACTGGTTTACACTTGTAACAGTGTTTATTTAAATTGTGGCCATGTAAAGACACCTAACAGAACTCCACCCCCCCCCCACCAACTTTTTTTTCTTTCTTGTGTTGCAGGTTTGACTCTGTCATTTTTTTGAACCATCGCAATGATAATCAAGGAGCTGTGTTTCAACTTCACGCCTGAACTTTCCCAGTTGTGATGGAAAGGCAACACTGACTCAAGAGAGAACATAAATCCTGGATGCCGTGACGCACGGGACGTGGTCAATCCAAGATGGAGAAAAAGAAAATGTGCCCTCGTCTTCTTGACTACTTGGTGGTAGTCGGAGCAAGGTAAGTTAACTTCATTAGCACTTCCACGTTTGTTTTGGAGTTGATGCAGCAGTTACTCCCATATGATCTTTGTTGCACAGTAGCCACAGGGGAAAAGGATGATTCACGTGAACATAACTTGAAATGAGAGAACTGTCCTGTCTGCCACTGTTTTTAGAGTTAGCCACTGAGTGTCTCTATTGGAACATTCAGCGATTTTTAAGTGTTATGCTTAAGGGGAATTTCCGAGTTGTTGTGGGATGGGTGTTACTTGTTCTTGGATTTTAACAGCTAAATATAGTTAGAAATTTGCTTCTCTAACCACCGGACTACTGTCAGGGCTTTGTTAGCCATGGTGTTCTGCTATCAAGTGATCAAAGGCTTTGATTCTTCTCTTATGAAATGCTTCTCTCATCACATAGTGACCATTTTAAATTAAATTCAAAGCTGTGTTTATTTAAGGGAAATGGATTTGCAGATACATCAGATATAAGTTATAAAATGGACAGAAAACAGAGTTTTTTTGAAACCACATAGAACTAATGATGGGCACAGCACTACATATGCTTTAAAGACAAAAATAAATGTTTGTCCATCTCCCCTCCAGGCAACCAAGTAGTGACAATGTGGCCCAGACACCTCAGCTCCTCCGCCGCTACCCACTGGAGGACCACCACGACTTCCCGCTCCCACCAGACGTGGTGTTTTTCTGCCAACCAGAGGGCTGCCTGAGTATACGCCAGCGTAGGGTTAGCCTCCGCGACGACTCCTCGTTTGTGTTCACGCTGACAGACAAGGACTCCGGAATCACCCGCTACGGAATCTGCGTCAATTTCTACCGTTCTTTTCAGCGAGGACATCATCGTGCTCGCGGGGACAAGAGCGGCCACACAGAGACAGCGGCACAGGCGGCCGAGACCGCCAGCGATTGGTCCGATGGCAGCAGCGGAGGCCCGCCCTTCGTGTTATCGCCCCCTAACAATGCTGAGTCAGCGCCTCCGCCTGCCTCTGGAGAAGAGGGCGGACAACCGGGTGCCGAGCTAAATGCCGGCAAGTCCCCACAGCAGAGACAAAGCGCTGCTAAGATGGCAGCCAGGAACCGCAACAGCACGCTGACCTCGCTGTGCATACTGAGCCACTACCCCTTCTTCTCCACCTTTAGGGAATGCTT
This sequence comes from Sander vitreus, assembly GCF_031162955.1. NCBI lineage: Eukaryota > Metazoa > Chordata > Actinopteri > Perciformes > Percidae > Sander > Sander vitreus. The sequence continues at coordinate 12,185,232 of NC_135855.1, read as the reverse complement.
ATATATTCTCAAGAGGCTGGTGGACTGCTGCAGTCAGAGGCTAACTCAACGAGCTGGGCTCCCTCGCACCACCCAGAGGTGAGGTTTAAGATTGCATCTTCAGATGTAGATACATACAGCTCTTTTTTTTTTTTTCAATATATGTGTACCATTTCACCCTGGTGCACATTAAAACACAGATGTACTATTTTAGATGCCCCCGCTTAGGGCTATTTTGGTTGAAAGGTGGATCTATCAAAGTTCTTTGGGCCACTGTCAATAGGGTTGGGTATCGTTTGGATTTTTACGATTCCAATGCCGAACCGGTACTTTTTAAAACGATTCCGATTCCTAAACCGGTTCTTGAAATACTGAAAAATGACATCAAATAAAGGCTCTTTTTTTTTTTTTTTTTTATTGAAAATGATTAAAATGTAACTATATTAACGTTTTAAAGTACTTTCCCAGAGGGAAAATATGGTAGCCTACATTTACGGTAGACTACAGAGAGAGTGTGATATTTTTACGTCCGTTTCAGAGCGACAGAGGGAAAATATTTCAGTCGACACATTAAGTGGAACCGAAATTTGCGTTCTAATCCGGTCCGATTCCTACCGGTTGCGTAGGAACCGGTTCCATAGTGGAACCGGGTTTCGGTACCCAACCCTTACTGTCAAAACAAACTTTGTTAGTTTGTTAGTTCGCTAGAAATACCTAAATCTGGTTGATTGCTATGAAAATACTGACTACGTTCATGCTTGCCAGAACGCTTATTGCTTTTGACACTCCCATGAGCTTTGTTGTAGTGCCAGCCTTCGGCCAAATGTCAACTTTGACCACAAGATCTCATTATCAGGCAGATTGCCATGAGTACGCTCGTATTACAAAGTGCATAACAACTTTTGATTTTAATGAAACCAAGGTATTTACTTTCACATCATAGATTTTTAGTCCTTGACTTGTTCAGGGCGACGTATACGTTTTGTATTGTCAACTGTAATTAACTTGACAGCCTCTAGGGGGCCGGGGGGAAAATGGCCCCTAAATCTGTACATGCACACTTATCAATTCTTTGATTGGAACTGCTTAAAATCACAACAAAATTAGGTAAATGCAGCTCATGCTTGATAACCTTCATCATCTGTAAGCTGTTGCATAACATCATTACATTCATGCTGACATGGCATTGCATGCAAATTATTGACCAAACAAACACAGCATTAATGCAGTTGCTTAAAATCCTTTTTTGCTTCAGTTTAACATTTTCAAGGCTAGACAAGTTTACAATAAATAGCAGATTTGTTGTTTTACAGTGTTCCTGATTTTTTTGCAATGCCTACTGCTTTCTTTCTTGACCATCTGCTTCTCTCATTGTCCAATTGTTGCGCGTGCGTTTGCGTTGCAAAATGAATACAAGAGGTTTTGTCTGTGGCTCCATGCAGCTTTGCAGGCCATCTGCAGCTTGTTTGTTGTGTCATGTTTTCACAGTACGCTTTATGCTATAATCACACTCCACCTCGATGATAAATAACGGCAACCAAAATATCCACAGTGCATTTTGCATCACGGCAAACATTATTTCATCCAGTGCTATAGGTTAACGTTAATGCACGGAGACATGCTTTAGGAATAATACAGTACATGTTATATAATTGTCTATGTGAAGTAGTTTCTTTTAATTTAGGTCAGTTGGCTAGGCCAAATATGTGTTGATACCTGAGCCGCTTTTTAGTTATGCACCCTTTCTAATTTATAAAAAGGGTACAAGTTAAAATCCTAAACCAGAAAAGAGAAACGGACAAAGTGTGGAGGAGCTGCATGATATACCCACTGTATACATAACAGTCAGAAGAAATGGCATTTAGCAAAGTACTACAAAAATGAAATAAAAATACACATACAATATGATCAATATCTGACAAACTTTATTTTATCTGATTGATTCAGAATAATCTGTTTAAGCTGTGTAGACTATATTTTCTTGTGCCATTGTGTTGTGATGTGGAAGTATTTGCAGTTCGCTTTTGGCTACTCTGTTGCCATGGGTGACACAATAGATGGCAATTTTGGAGTGGCAAAGTGCTAATTAGGCTGTCCCTTCACACTGGCTTAGGTCCAGTATGAATCTATGATTGTTGGTCACCCAAGGAGCATTTATGGTTTCTCCACAGTCCTCCATTTATAGCCTAGCTGTAGAACCAGCACAGCTTTTCCCCTTATCACTCACTACAAGGGTTAGTAGGAATGTCAGTAAATCTCATACCTTGACTTTTTTTTCCGTCTTCTGGTAACATGCAGCGGAACCACATATCATCAATCAGTCAAATGCATTTGTCACATAAAAATCGGTGTCAGTATAGATCTGTGGTTTCCTTGATGGCCTCAGGCCATTCAAGCCAAAGGCTACACGTATCTGAGAATTTTTTCTTTTTTTTTTTCTTCTCCCGACATGGTTGGTTGAACAGTGGTGTGGCAATGACAGAGAAGGAGGAGAGCCATTGCACAATGGCTGCGAGCGCTTTGTGTTATGGCGGCTCTGACAGATTGAGGTCTCTGGCAGCCTTCGGGTAGCAGCTGCAGTTGGTGGGAGGGCTTCAAAGGACTAATGATTTATCTCCCTCCTTGTTACACACACACACACACACACACACACACACACACACACACACACACACACACTCTGAGTATACACTCTAGAGAGGTTTTAATGACACCTTGTGTGTGTGTGGAGTGAAGGGGTTTGCATATCAATATATCGGCAATTGCTTAAGAGCCTCTCCTGTGTTTTCAATCTAATTTAATAATAATGATTTCACTGACCGAGTTCTCATGGTTGCTGTTTGCAGTTATAAAATGAGCCAATGATTTAGTTTTAATCCTAAAATTACTGTGGACTGACTACTTATTTGTTAAGCTTAACATATTTAGCATATTGTCGGTTCAACATTTATCATTTATTATTTATTATAACAATGCCAATAAGAGCCACTGTATATGTATGTTTGTGTGTATTCATGCAGTTACACAATGTGCAGTGGGTTTTTCTTCGTACAGTTTTCTCATCCCTGTTCAAACTGGCAGTGATTTGTTTTTTGTTTTTTTCAACTTAACACTTTTACACAATTAGTTCCAGTAAGGTGTTGCCTTTTAAGAGTGGCTTTTGTATTACAATTTCTATCACACTGTGTACTATTCCTGTTTCAGTTTTGTTTAGTTTTCTTGGGGAGACTGGAGGCGGGGAGAATAAAAAGGCCATATGATGTTATTCATTCTGTGTTACATGTTTTAGGCCTCTTCAGCTAGTGCTAAACGTCTTTTTTAAGTTTATCAAACAAAAATGCCAGATATTCACTGATTTCAGCTTCTCAGATTTGACTATCTCTCTGTTTTTATATCATTATACATGTAATATAGTTTGTTTTGGAAGAGTGGTCAGAAAAAAACCCAGGGAATTTGAAAACTTCATCATTGGGGTTAGGAAACTTCAAAGGGGCGTTATCTATCTTCAAAGGGGGAATCTATAATGAAAATAACAAAAGACTGTAAAGGAATCACTCTGAATATACACTCTGTTTATGTCCTTCCTAGGGACACCATGTGGCGGGTATTCACTGGGGCGCTGTCGGTGGAGGAGAAAGGCAGCCAGCTGCTGGCCGACCTGCGGGAGATTGAATCCTGGGTGTACCGTTTGCTTCGTTCACCGGTACCAGTGGCTGGTCAGAGGCGTGTGGATGTGGAAGTCTTACCACATGAACTCAAACGGCCACTCACCTTTGCCCTGCCTGACAACTCTCGCTTCTCCATGGTCGACTTCCCCCTGCACCTGCCCTTAGAGCTGCTGGGCGTGGACGCCTGTCTTCAGGTGCTCAGCTGTGTCCTGCTAGAGCACAAGGTAAGGACACGCCCAGCAGTCAGTTCAAGATGCAAACTGTCTCTTATCAATTATCGCCTGGGGCCTGTCTCTTCGCTTTTTCTTTTGTACTTTTAAAGACCAGGGGCCTCGTGTATAAACGTTGCGTAGGCACAAAAAGGTTGCGTACGCTGGTTGTCACGCACACGGTGTGATTTATAAAAATGACGAGTGGGAATGTGCGGGCCGTCACGCAAACTCTGGGATCCATCTCCGCACGTATCCATCTCCCCAGGAAGAAACGCGGTGTCGGGTGGGCGAAGTTGTGCGATGCGTAATTGATCCCGTGGATGATGTGTAAGTAATGGCGCTTACCCACTGCTAGTACCAGCTCTACTCGGCTCAGGTCGACTCGACTCGGACGCGGTGCCCCGTCTTCCTTTTTCCATTGCAGATTTAGTACCGCCTCATGCGTGAGGCGGGCGTTGCTGGTCGTCATAGCGGCGCCGCAGGAAACTGCCGCGACCTAACGCGACACACACACACACACACACACACACACACACACACACACACACACACACACACAGAACGTCGAAGGTGTGTTGTTTTTGATCTCGGCATGTGGCTGTTGCCACAGCCAGAAGACACATTTTGTTTCAAAAGAAGCTGGAGGCAGCAACAAAAAACCACAGCTGGCTAAACTATTTGTTGTTTGTTCAGGACGCAAATTTACGAATTCCACTATGGCCACGCCAAGACCCGCCCTACGAAGCATCTCGATTGGTTGGGGTTAGGCATTTGACCTCAAGTGGTTAAGGTTAGGATAGCCGATTGGTCAGGGGATAGGACCTGAACAGATCGGGTTACGTTACCTTGCGTAAGCATGGACGCCTGGCCAATAAATGCTATTGAAGGGCGGGTCTTGGCGTGGCCATAGTGGGATTCGTAATATCGTGTTCAGGACACCCCCGTCTGTCGCTAGCAATGATGACGCAGTGATTAGTGACGATTCTCTCCCACCAGTCAGTAGTCTGCAGGTTTTCATGTCACCTTTTGGTATCACCTCAGCTCGCTCGGAACCTCGACGGAGGTGATACTAAAAAAAGTTCCTGCTGGCAGGTACCGGGGACTTTTTTTCATAATGGAAAAGCAAAAATGGCGAGTAGAGTAGTGTTGAGGCGAGTCGAGCAGGTACCATGTGATGGAAAAACGCCTTAAGTAAACAAGGTGTAGGAAATGAGCCCTACCCGGGCCAGCAAACACTGGGCCGAATGCAGCAGCTTTACAGCGCCCTTTGGATGTCATAAACAGATTTAACTGTTTTAACCAGTTCTTTTAATGATTCGCTTATGTTATTTAGAACATTGTTAAATTTTCTAAAATAATTTGGCACATATTTCTGTTATTGTATTTATTTCATTCATGCGGAGGTACGTGGCGCAGCAGATCCAGGGTGTGCACTGTCAGCTGCTGTGGAGACGCTGGCCTCACATGTGTTCCCCCCCCTCCAGCTTAACAGCTTCTTGTGCGTCATTTGGACTGACATGCGCGGCATTTTTGTGTGGCGCCGCCGCCACTCTTCTCTTGCTTTCCTTTCCACACTCTGCCGATTTTCTTTCATTGCTTATACGAGATGACAAACCTCCAAACTGATTAACTCAATCTCACAGTTGGTAATGTTTTTTCTTTTTTGTGTCTGGTTTAGCCTTGTGCAAGATTAGCCTTGTGATTAGACATAGATGACGTCAGGGGCGCATTTATAGTCCGTTGAGTAGTTATTTATGGGAGGAGGCAAGGCGGGGTCGGTGGCTTGTTCACTTGTGCTCAATTTTAACGTTGAAAGGAAATGTGCGCAGGACCTGGCGTACGCCCAGTTTTATAAATCTGAATATTTCGGTCGGTACGCACTTTACACCGTCTTCGGTATGAAAGCTACGCAGTCTTTTATACATGAGGCCCCAGGAGCAGATGTGTGGTTGTCTTCGGCTGCAACCAAATCACCAGTGGGAATTTATTAAAGACCGAACTGATTGTTTTGAGGAGAAAGGACAGAGCTATATTTAGTGTGTTATGATTGGTCAGTGGTTTCTTCCGGAGTGCAGCTGCGTGTCCCCGCTTGGATAAAAACACTTTTTCAAAGACCTCCTAATAAATGCCCTGAGTGACCTTCATCAGACATGTTCTGTTAGATGTAGGCTCACTGAAGTCATTTCTCTGGAGTGGAGAAAGCATGATGGGCAAAAAGAAAACCGTATGACTGAAATGAAAGCCCCTTTATCTCTGTCTCTGCTATCTTTAACGCTAGCAGCATTAGTAGGGATATAAGAGAAATCTCTGTTTGGCTGGTGTAGTGTTCTGTTGTTGCTATTGGTTTACTGTGACATTGATACACGGGCTCATTTGCAATCAAACCCAAGCTTTCCAACTTCAATCCCACTGCTGGAAGACCATACTGCTTTTCTTTCTCAGTGTCTCTAACTTATAGAATGTATCAGATCTAATTAGATGTTTCCTCACCTAAATGTTTTTATTTTTATTTTGTTTGTTTAGAAATTCAGCTTAAAATACAGATTGAAAGAAAACTCTTCCTAAATGGGGTCGATCCACTGCGAATACATATTCTCTGCCTGTGTGAAAGGCTGCCATCTTGTATTTATCCATTTTCCTTTTTTGAAGATGAATTCAATACATCATTACATTCAGTCTGGCTGAACTAAGTGCTGGCTGGAAGCTTTCAGAGTGACTTCTTTTCGAGCAATTTGTGCTGCCAGATGAATTTGTCGTAAAAGCTCAGTTTTTAATATTGCTGTTACGAATCCAAGGCAGTATCGGGGTGTTTACAGACAAAAAAAAAGGAAATATGGATATATGAGACTTATAATTGTGTGATAGAGCACCAGAGGAAGAAGCCAACTAGGTGACTGTGTGTCTATTTAGATATGACGGTATGAACATAACAGGGCAGTGAACAACAACCACCAACAGTTTCTTGATTTTGTTTTTTTTCTCAGGTCATTCTTCAGTCCAGAGATTACAATGCTTTGTCTATGAGCGTCATGGCCTTTGTGGCCATGATCTACCCTCTGGAGTACATGTTCCCTGTCATCCCCTTACTGCCAACATGCATGGCCTCTGCTGAACAGGTAAAACCTTGTACCATTTGTTCTGAACATATTTTTAAGATTTCATGCAGTTCTCAATTGCAAATGCTGGCCGTTGTGGTAACCTCCAATTATGACGGATTGGTATGTTTTCTCCCCACAGCTCCTCCTTGCCCCCACTCCCTACATTATAGGTGTACCAGCCAGCTTCTTCCTCTACAAAGCTGGTTTCAAAATGCCAGACGATCTTTGGCTTGTGGACCTTGACAGCAGCAAGGTCAGTACATCATCGACAGGTGTTCCCTCTGATCTAGTTTTGTCTGTTTTCATGATGATGTCCGCATTAAAGTGCTCATATTATGCTCATTTTCAGGTTCATAATTGTATTTAGAGGTTATATCAGAATAGGTTTGCTTGGTTTCATTTTCAAAAAACACCATATTTTGTTTGCTGCAGCTCCTCTTTTCACCCTGTGTGTTGAGCTCTCTGTTTTAGCCACAGAGTGAGGCATCTCACTTCTATTCCATCTTTGTTGGGAGTCGTACATGCACAGTACCTAGGTAAGGACTACTAGCCAGTCAGAAGCAGAGTATGAGGGCGTGCCACGCTAGCAGCTAGGCGAGCATTATAACGTGTTCGAAAGTGATGCACGTTCGTCACGGAAGTAAAGGCTGGACTACAACAGAGCAGTTTGGAGCAGTTTGTGAACAGTGTTTTCCCTTTGGGGTGGACTTTGGGCTTTTTCACTTTGTAAACCTGTAACATGCACAAAAAGGATATATAACACAATAAAGGAAAGGGGGGAAAGCCAAAAAGCATAATATGAGCACTATGAAGTCTAATTCATCTATCAGTTTAACAACTTTATTTTCTTATCTAAATTTAGATTGTTTTTGTGTCTACAGGTTATAGCGCCCACCAATGCAGAGATCCTACCACCGCTTCCAGAGCCTGAAGCATGCGAGCTTAAGAAACATCTAAAACAGGTACTGCATGGGATTTTGGGTGATTTCCCTTACATGTTATCAGTGCAATATTTTCTAATTCTGATGCACTGTGGCTGCCAGGGCTTAGCCCAAAACCAGTGCGTCTCCTACTGGCACATATATGGAACCATATCAACCCCGGTGCTGGTCTGGAGCCCACCATTCATGTTTGCTCCCATTAGCTGATTGCACTCTTGTATAAATGAAAAACTTCTCTTTCAGCAGTGTGAAGAGTAGTGGCCTTCCTTCTTCAACATGGTTGTATGCATTGTCGATGAGTGTGAGAGCATTTGAAATGGGTTTTGTAATGCACTAATATCAACAAATGCTTTTTTCTTTTTTTTTCCTGTTTTCTTTGCATGCTCTAGCTCTTGGAGGTAAAATCTGATTCTAGGACCCTGCTTTCCAAGCAAAACCTTTAGTAATGCTGGTAGTAACTAACTTGCCCCTCTAACCCGATTATCTAACATAACATCAGAACCTGGTTCTGATTCATGGGAACACCTCACTTTTCTTACGTCCATGCTATGTGCAACATCAGTCACACAAAGACCCTTCTTAGCAAATATGGAAACTACTGATATGATCACTCAGTGTGCTTATTGGCCAAGAGAAGTTAGCCATGTGTAAGATTTTAGCATTGACTGTTGATCACATTGCCATGCATCGTTGTTTTTCCACAGTGAAGTCTTCTGCAAAATGGGTAAGGAGTTAATTGCCGTCATTTATCTTCATTTGAGCGACTAAATGGACAAATGTTTCTACCATAGTAAGGCTCACAAATGGCAACAATCTATGAAATCCTTGATGATTTTCCCCATTTTTCTATGAACGAGACCAACATACTAAAATCGTCAAACATTTAGTTTTTATTCATACATTTAAACGCCACATGGACTAGTCCAACACTCTTAAAGGTCCTACGACATGCTGCTTTTTGGATGCTTTTATATAGGCCTTAGTGGTCACCTAATACTATAATACGTCTCGTTCCCGAAATTCAGCCTTGGTGCAGAATTACAGCCACTAGAGCCAGTCCCACAATGAGCTTTACTTAGGATGTGCCATTTCTGTGTCTGTAGCTTTAAACGCTATTGAGGAGGAGAGAGGCGGGGACATTACTGTGACATTGATACACGGGCTCATTTGCAATCAAACCCAAGCTTTCCAACTTCAATCCCACTGCTGGAAGACCATACTGCTTTTCTTTCTCAGTGTCTCTAACTTATAGAATGTATCAGATCTAATTAGATGTTTCCTCACCTAAATGTTTTTATTTTTATTTTGTTCATATATAGGCCTTAATGGTCACTTAATACTGTAATACGTCTCGTTCCCGAAATTCAGCCTTGGTGCAGAATTACAGCCACTAGAGCCAGTCCCACAATGAGCTTTACTTAGGATGTGCCATTTCTGTGTCTGTAGCTTTAAATGCTATTGAGGAGGAGAGGGGAGGGGGGCAAGGTGGAGGGGGGCCTTGACCAACTGCCATGCTTAGCTTGTTTTCAAGCCATGATGTCTCTCTCTTTCTCATGGGTGGGCCAAATTCTCTGGGCGGGCAAAGCAGAGAAAGGGGAGGTAACCTTTCCCCTTATGACATCATAAAGGGAAGATTCCAGATCGGCCCATCTGAGCTTTCATTTTCTCAAAGGCAGAGCAGGATACCCAGGGCTCGGTTTACACCTATCACCATTTCTAGCCACTGGGGGACCATAGGCAGGCTGGGGGAACTCATATTAATGTTAAAAATCCTCTTTTCGTGCCATGCGACCTTTTTTTAAATAAAAAAGCTACAAAGCCAATCCATACTCTGAAGCTGTTTTATGCAGTATAATAACTTTTCATTTTCTAGCTTCAGTGAATAAAACCATCAAAGAACTTTCCTCATATATTCCTCATATATAATGTTCAAACTGTGTTTTGGTTAAAATCCTTGCATACACCTCTTTTGTTTTGTATGCCTTGAATCAGAGCCGGTTCGTTAGCAGTGTGTGTGTGTGTGTTGTTAGCAGCTCTCTCCCATGTGTGCGGATGTGTGACTGAGAGGCTGGTGTTAAGAGTGTGCAAAGCCTTAGTTTAGCAGTTGTATATTTGGAAACAAGCAGTATTGATATCCGTGAATGGAGAAAATGTCACTGAAGATAGTTTAACTGATTATCTGAAGAATGTGATGCCAAAGCAGAATGCTGTTAATGTGAGAGTCACTGAAAATACTTGCACTTAACACTGGATAACAAAAATAAATTGGTCCTAACTAGCGACTCATTTTTTTTTTTCTTTTACAAAAATGGTGGCTGTATTATTTCAGCTCACCCCACATTTTTTATCTGAGCAGTTAGACGTTACTATTGAGGCTTTTATTTTGCTACAGGTGCTTTATTGTGCAAGTGTTTTTATCTATGCTCCTGAAAAGATCTGCCGTTTTTGTATCCGTCATCACCACTCCATCGTAACCACTGGTTTGTCCCAGTTGGTCACCATGGATGGCCTTCATGTGTCTTTTAGTGGCTGGATTCTATAGAAGAAGTCTGGTCACGTTTGTGCTTGTCTGTGTCTCTCACTGTCTTTCATGTTGAGCACAAAACATCTATTCTTTCCTCATATTCCTCTTTCTCAAAATGTCTCTATCTTCACTCTCACTCACTCTCTTGCTCTACTGGCCGTCCATCACTTTCTCCAAACAAACACAAATGTATCTTTTTCTTTTCTCCTTTCTATAGTAAATTGTAGACTTGGAAATGATAAAGCAGCAAGACATCTCGTTCTTTGCACAGACAAATCAATAATAACATTAGCATTTTTTTCATTAAGCTAGATTTATTTGACTCATTTGGTTGGCACCAAAATATACTTAATCGCTGTCAGCAAAAAGCTGAGAAAGAGGGAAGTACTGTTGAAAGGAGACAAAGAAAAGAAAAGGGAAAGGGCCATGGTTGTGACCCTTCCGTCATGTGCTGTTCCAGTGTCAGTCACAAAGTGATCATCCCAGGCCTTCATGTGATTCTCCTCGCATCTCTCTTATCCCCTTCCTAGTGTCTGGTTAGGTTGACCGTGATCACCCAAAAGCAGATCTTCTCCTCTGAAAATAAGGTTACTCATTTCTCCTCCTGTGGAATGTGTAATGCCCCTGCACGGATATCTTCTCTCTCTCACATTATTTTGCTTGTCACTACTACTTGTCTCCTACTCTTCCAAGACTCGAATAAAATGCATAACAGTGTCACAGAATGTTGTGGACCAGTTTTTTGATACACTGCTTAGCTCTGGCTTGAGCATGACTGAATGTGCGTGCATCTATCTTGGCATCAGTGAGTGTTCTCGTAACCAAAACAAGATATGATGAAGCTAATCACAAAGTTAACATTCATCCAGACCCAGCTACTAAATGTTCCATTATGCTAAGCTAAACATTGACACTTGAGTCTGCAGCAGTTCCCTTAAAGCAAACCATGCATAGTGACTTACTTCCCTCGTGCCCTTCCTCTCCAAAATGACACTCCCACCACAGGCATCAACATTCACAAAACTGATCCCTCAGCTGCTGTATGTAATAAGAGTAAAGCCAAATTGTGACAGCAGTAAAAATGGGGAAAACAGGGGTTGTGGCCCTATAGTTGATCATCTCTTACCTCACTTAAGCACTCTGCTGGGCGGCAGAAATGCTTGGTAGTAAGAGGGATTACTATTTCGATTAATTCTATTGGGTCATGTTTAAGTCCCCATTCTAGCAGTCAGCCCCTTTACCCTAATTGTTTTCCCTCCATAGAGAGGGCAAAAATGTCCCATTGAGTGTAGAAAAAAGTTATTTTATTAACTAAATGTTGATGCCAATCGTGGGAGTGGTCCATCACAGCGCTGTGTTTTTGTCTTCAGATCCACTGCCTTGTTTCTAACTTGTGCCACTGTAACCTGTTCTAGGCCTTGGCCAGCATGAGTTTGAACACCCAACCCATCCTGAACCTGGAGAAGTTCCAGGAAGGTCACGAGATGCCCCTGCTCCCTCCTGGACGAGATAAAGCCTCGCCGTCCTCCACAGAGTTCAACCCTCTAATTTACGGCAATGATGTTGATTCTGTGGATGTAGCCACCAGGCAAGCCATATGAATGTCTCTTTCCATGGTCTATTTGCCATGTTTCTCTCTGTCTATTTGAGGTGTGAGGAACTCTGAAAAGGGAAAAACTAAAGAATTATATTTAGAGATACAGTTATATGGAATTTCAGGGCTGATAACCAGTAATGCAAAGAGCATAATAAATATGTATTTTTAAAATGACAAGTTTATTTTTTCGAAAAAGGCCAATATTTAGAGGCCCTTCACCATCTTTAGAAAAAGAAAAATACATGAAGGTATTGTATACTTGTTTGTAACACTATAGATAATTTCTATAATTTGTAGATTAAACAAACTTTTTCACAGCAGACATTTTGATCTTGTCGTAGTAGGAAAAGCACAGCTGAAGTTGATAACCTTAACAATGGCTCAATTCCATCAAGTGTCCCAGTAAGCTATTTCAGTGAGTCAGCATGCACAATACCAGGGCCTCTCCTAAGTGGAATGCAGCCATCAGTAATGGTTTTGAATACACCTGTGCTTTTCCTACTATGGCATGTCTGCTGTAAAAAAGGTCTATTGTCAGGCATGTATAGGCTACAAAAACCATTAGAATAACTGCATACTCTAGAACAAATTAATGTTTAAGACCATGGACTCCACTGTTTAGAAAAGCAGCAAGCCTTTTACAATAAGCTGGCTAACAGTCCTGTGGTGTCATTCATCTTCTGCTGCTCCCTCTGCTGCTGATGTGAAGAGACACAATGCTGGACAGGTGCTGCTGGAGGAGAAGAGAAGCTAAACTTAGCACAAAAAGTAAGGACAATTGTGTTTGGTAGATTATTTTTCTGTCCTAACAATGCTTTTTGGCAATAAATCTAAAGCCTGTTTAGTTCCCTTTCAAATGGTGCCCCATTTGTAAGGAACATGCATTTGTGGGATGAGCTGCAGCGCTGAGTATGTGGGTTGCACCTCCTCCTCATGCTGGTCACCAGCCTGGTCACACACTGCTGTGGGATGGCATCCCATTCTTCAACCAGCATTTGTCACAAGTCAGGGCGCAACCCACATACTCAGCGCTGCTCATCCCACAAATGCATGTTCCTTACAAATGGGGAACCATTTGAAAGGGAACTAAACAGGCTTTCCAACGGTCTAAGATTTATTGCCAAAAAACATTGTTACCACAGAGAAATAATCTACCAAACACAAATGTCCTTACTTTTTGTGCTAAGTTTAGTTGGTCTCAGCCTCAACATCTACAAGAATTCAACACATTTTAAGATGCATAACTAATTAGGCTATACCGTTGCATACAATTAGCGTTGGTGTTTAGATTGTTAATAACAACTTGCTATTAGCATAACAAACTCTGTGTATGGCTGTGTAAAACACACCGATCTGGTGCATGAACTTACATTGCGGGAGAAGACGCTGCATTTCTGCAAGTTTATGTTCTGCGAGGCTATGTTCAAGCTTTTCAACAGGTGCTTTATAAATAGCTCGGACTGAAATATTAAGCTAAACTAACTTTTCTTTTACAGGGTCGCCATGGTACGGTTCTTCAACTCCCCAAATGTTCTCCAGGGGTTCCAGATGCACACTCGCACCTTGCGCCTCTTCCCCCGGCCTGTGGTGGCTTTTCAGTGTACTTCTTTTCTGGCATCTCGGCCACGACGCTCTTGCTTTGCAGATAAACTTTCTCACACCCAGGCAGTGGAGTTCTATGGAGAATGGGCTCTCAATCCTTCCAACCTCGCCTTTCAGAGGATACATAACAGTAAGGCTCATTTGAGATGACGGTAGTCTGTATCTTGTTCAGTATGCATTCAAGTGAGTTTTATAAACGGTTTACGCTGCACAACTCTGTTTCAGATGTGTTTGACCCCTCCTTAATTGGAGACAAGCCCAAGTGGTATGCTCACCAGCTACAGCCAGTGGTCTACCGAGTGTATGATGGAAGCTCCCAGCTGGTAGAAGCTATGGCTGGTCCCTTGGAGGATGAGGGCAATGAGTCTGACCCCACAGACAGGTAAAAGCACAAGATCCTTTTCAGCATAACAATTAAAGTTTAGTTGAGTTTATTTTACCACTTCATAGCTAGTTTCAGGCAGCTCATAGCAATGCATTTTATCTGTTGCAGTGGCAGTGACAGCGAGGCGTACGATGACTCCAGCTCGTCCTATTCCTCACTTGGAGATCTTGTGAGTGAGATGATCCAAGGTGACATCCAGGGAGACACACCAAGTAAGTTTTGTTTGATACATACAAAGTTACGCACTGACCATATTCATACCATTTCCTCCCTTTTAATATTTGATCTGGTTGTCTTAGGCTTGGACCCGCCTACCCATGCTGCACTGGGAGACGCTAGTGAGGTTGAGTTTCAAGAGTTCCATGACTTCAGGGAAAGTCGTGGCTCCCAGGGTCCACCGAATGGGGACGGCCCTGCCGAACCCGCTGATGGACAACCTCTTCGCTCAAGCTCCAGCACAACTGCAAGCTCAAGTCCCAGCACAGTCATCCAGGGAGTCAACCAAGTGTGTGATCTGTCCAATTAGTGCAAAACTTAAATTCACTTTAGGAAACTGTATTTTTCCTCTTCTTTACTTTTGTAGAGACTAAGGTTGCTTTCACACCTGAGTCGCTTGGTCTGTTTTAACCGAACCCTGGAGCGTTTTGTCAGATAGTCTGGTTCGTTTGGGGGCGTTATAAAAGCTCATTCGAAACTCTGGTGCGGACCAAACGACCAAACTCTGGTCCGCTTGAAAACGTGGGGTATCGGTTCGCTTTCAAGTGCACCGGAGTTCGGTTAGTTTAGGTGATAACGTGATCCGTCCCAAATACAGGAAGTGAACCAAAAACAGTGCATGTACTAGACTGCAATTCAACCTGGCACACAATTTACGGACTTGTGTATATAAGGGATGAAAACCTTCAAATCCATAACCTAATATGGCCTTGCCTCGCTCGTCGTCTGTGTGACAACACATCATAATCTCCCTCTCATCAGGGCCGCCCTCTCCTTCACTCGCTGTCAGTCAGCTGCTCATATTGTTCGCCGCCTTCTGAAATATTAAAAACACTAAAACAGAAATCCCAAGACGTTATGAATTTGGTGTTGCTCCGTTATTTCTGAGACCAGAAGTGTCGGCGAGTTTCACTCGGACATTCTGTCCATTAGACAAATGGCCGTTTCGTCTGTATGGCATTCGTTTACAATGATTGGTGCTTCTGAAAAACTGCAGTGTGAAAGCTAACCGAACTAAATGAAAAATGCAACAATGTTGCAACTTCACCACCGAATCTCACCGAGTCAAACTGTAGGTGTGAAAGCGCCCTAAATGTCTCCTGTTTGGATAGGGCTTTATTTATTTAGTCATTGTTTTTTGTAGATGCAGCTTTCAACATGAGCTGTACATTTTTCAAGAGTGAATATGGCCAAACTAGTGTTATGCAGAATTCATCTTATCTGTATTAAAATAAAGGATATTTAATAGTCCATAATTCAGTAATCTCTCTGCTCATTTTTCCAGGAGCAGGGGGAAGCACCTGACCTCAGTGCATCGGCAGGGACCGCTTTACAGAACCCTGTCTCCGCGTTGGGCAGTCAGCCATTCCTCAGACCTCCAGCTGATGCTGGCCTGGCCGACCAAGCCAACAAAAAGCAAGAGTATGACAACCCATACTTTGAGCCTCAGTATGGCTTTCCCTCAGAGGATGACCCTGATGCAGAAGAGCACGTGGAGTCATACACCCCTCGATTCAACCAGAACCTCAATGGCAACAAGTGTGTTCAACTTGTTCATCACTTGAATGAATGCATTATCATCATTCAAATGGGCTCTCTGACCAACCATGCAATGTTCTCTATCAAAACCCAGCATGTCAAATTACTCTCTCCATTCATGGTGGTCTTGAATCTGTGGTGGTGGGATGTTGTGATATGGTGTGAATGCTCAAGAGTTTCCCATATTGTATGTATATGTCTCTGTCTATGACGCACTGTAATGTCTTTTGGTCATTTTATTTAGGGCACAGCGTCCTTTACGTCCCAGTAGCCTGAGGCTCCCAGGAGAGTCTGATGGGGAGGGAGACTCCCGCAACAGCTCGCCAAACTCCACCATTTCCAACAGCAGCAATGATGGATTTGGAGGACTCATGTCCTTTGCCAGTAAGAATATTTGAATTTCATTTGGTTTCCTTTCAGCTACAGTAAGTCAAGCTTGTAAAACATGGAACGTGGGCTGATTTCTGTTGGCGTTGATGAATTGAAGCACCAAAACCAATAGTCAAACCCAGTTCACCCATTCTTGACGACTTAACACCCAGCTTAAGCTTAAACACGCCCCCTCACAAATTCACAAATGCATTCAAATCCAGAGTGCACAGTGGGTGTAGTTGCCTACAGTGGGGCAAAAAAGTATTTAGTAAGCCACCAATTGTGCAAGTTCTCCCACTTAAAAAGATGAGAGAGGCCTGTAATTTTCATCATAGGTACACTTCAACTATGAGAGACAAGATGAAGAAAAAAAAATCCAGAAAATCACATTGTAGGATTTTTAATGAATTTATTTGCAAATTCCTCGGGAAAATAAGTATTTGGTCACCTACAAACAAGCAAGATTTCTGGCTCTCACAGACCTGTAACTTCTTCTTTAAGAGGTTCCTCTGTCCTCCACTCGTTACCTGTATTAATGGCACCTGTTTGAACTTGTTATCAGTATAAAAGACACCTGTCCACAACCTCAAACAGTCACACTCCAAACTCCACTATGGCCAAGACCAAAGAGCTGTCAAACTAAATTTTAGACCTGCACCAGGCTGGGAAGACTGGATCTGCAATAGGTAAGCAGCTTGGTGTGAAGAAATCAACTGTGGGAACAATTATAAGAAAATGGAAGACATACAAGACCACTAATAATCTCCCTCGATCTGGGGCTGCACGCAAGATCTCACCCCGTGGGGTCAAAATGATCACAAGAATGGTGAGCAAAAATCCCAGAACCACACGGGGGGACCTAGTGAATGACCTGCAGAGAGCTGGGACCAAAGTAACAAAGGCTACCATCAGTAACACACTACGCCGCCAGGGACTCAAATCCTGCAGTGCCAGATGTGTCCCCCTGCTT
The DNA here is from genome assembly GCF_031162955.1 of Sander vitreus. NCBI lineage: Eukaryota > Metazoa > Chordata > Actinopteri > Perciformes > Percidae > Sander > Sander vitreus. Next base: position 12,168,129 of record NC_135855.1, on the reverse strand, counting down.
AAGCCAGTACATGTCCAGGCCTGTCTGGAGTTTGCTAGGGAGCATTTGGATGATCCAGAAGAGGATTGGGAGAATGTGATATGGTCAGATGAAACCAAAATAGAACTTTTTGGTAAAAACTCAACTCGTCGTGTTTGGAGCGGAAAGAATGCTGAGTTGCATCCAAAGAACACCATACCTACTGTGAAGCATGGGGGTGGAAACATCATGCTTTGGGGCTGTTTTTCTGCAAAGGGACCAGGACGACTGATCCGTGTAAAGGAAAGAATGAATGGGGCCATGTATCGTGAAATTTTGAGTGAAAACCTTCCATCAGCAAAGGCATTGAAGATGAAACGTGGCTGGGTCTTTCAGCATGACAATGATCCCAAACACACCGCCCGGGCAACGAAGGAGTGGCTTCGTAAGAAGCATTTCAAGGTCCTGGAGTGGCCTAGCCAGTCTCCAGATCTCAATCCCATAGAACATCTTTGGAGGGAGTTGAAAGTCTGTGTTGCCCAGCGACAGCCCCAAAACATCACTGCTCTAGAGGAGATCTGCATGGAGGAATGGGCCAAAATACCAGCAACAGTGTGTGAAAACCTTGTGAAGACTTACAGAAAACGTTTGACCTCTGTCATTGCCAACAAAGGGTATATAACAAAGTATTGAGATGAACTTTTGTTATTGACCAAATACTTATTTTCCACCATCATTTGCAAAGAAATTCATTAAAAATCCTACAATGTGATTTTCTGGATTTGTTTTTTTTCTCATTTTGTCTCTCATAGTTGAAGTGTACCTACAGGTGCTGGTCATATAATTAGAATATCATCAAAAAGTTGATTTATTTCAGTAATTTCATTCAAAAAGTGAAACTTGTATAATGTATACATTCATTCCACACAGACTGATATGTTTAAAGTATTTTCTTTTTAATTGTGATGATTATAACTGACAACTAATGAAAACTCCAAATTCAGTATCTCAGAAAAATTTGAATATTACTTAAGACCAATACAAAAAAAGGATTTTTAGAAATGTTGGCCAACTGAAAAGTATGAACATGAAAAGTATGAGCATGTACAGCACTCAATACTTAGTTGGGGCTCCTTTTGCCTGAATTACTGCAGCAATGCGGCATGGCATGGAGTCGACCAGTCTGTGGCACTGTTCAGGTGTTATGAGAGCCCAGGTTGCTCCGATAGTGGCCTTCAGCTCTTCTGCATTGTTGGGTCTGGCGCATCGCGTCCTCCTCTTTACAATACCCCATAGATTTTCTATAGGGTTAAGGTCAGGTGAGTTTACTGGCCAATTAAGAACAGGGATACCATGGTCCTTAAACCAGGTACTGGTAGCTTTGACACTGTGTGCAGGTGCCAAGTTCTGTTGGAAAATGAAATCTGCATCGCCATAAAGTTGGTCAGCAGCAGGAAGCATGAAGTGCTCTAAAACTTCCTGGTAGACGGCTGCGTTGACCCTGGACCTCAGAAAACACAGTGGACCAACACCAGCAGATGACATGGCATCCCAAACCATCACTGACTGTGGAAACTTTACACTGGACTTCAAGCAACATGGATTCTGTACCTCTCCTCTCTTCCTACTGACTCTGGGACCTTGATTTCCAAAGGAAATGCAAAATTTACTTTCATCAGAGAACATAACTTTGGACCACTCAGCAGCAGTCCAGTCCTTTTTGTCTTTAGTCCAGGCGAGACGCTTCTGATGCTGTGTCTTGTTCAGGAGTGACTGGTTTGTTTTACATGAAGTCTTCTAGTATGACTTAATTTAACGATTTATTTTTCCACAGCTAGGTCAGTTGGACACCGTTTAGATGAGAGTAAACATCTGCTGCTTCAGTATTTATGTGGAGCGTGAATCATGTTAATTATATTACCCTTGGTTTTGCAAGATCATTTCAATTCTATTCCTGTTTTGTGGTTACAGGCAATCTTTACAAGAACCACGGCACCAGTTTCAGTCTGTCAAATCTTGCTCTTCCCAACAAGGCAGCGAGGGAGAAAACGCCTTTCCCCAGTCTAAAAGGTAGGGAAACACAGACCACTTGACCACTTCGAAGTTCTCATGAAATTGATGTTTATGTCATCTTATTGTCTGTTCTAGTTATTCAGTGTGGTCTAATAAGAAACATGATAAAATATTTTGTCCAGGGCATACGGGTACACTAGGGAGAGTTGACAAAGTTAAAGGATAAAAGTCAATAACAAAGGATTTATTGTCATTATCGTCAACATACTGTATGTGTTTTTCTGACCCACTCATTTAATATTTTTTTTCCATCACTGGCTCTATGTTAGCAGTCAGGTACCTGTGTATTAAGATATTTCTTATTGCTATTTTATCAATCTAATTTAGATTGCACTCAAATACTATGATTTGAATCCTCTCATTTAATATACTTCTATACAATTCAAATAATAAACAAATCCTAGATACATTTATGGCCAGCATTGCTTACCTGCTACAAAAGTAAACCATAACTAATGTACACACAGAAAAGCATTTGATAAGTCTTTTTTTTTATTTTAGGATTCTTATTTAATTAATATGTCTGCCTTTCTCTGTCTTTTTTGTTTCCATTTTTGTTTCTAAATTACTTTTTTGGGTAAAAGAATATTTCAATTTTGATATTGAGGAGGAAATGGAGCAAGCAGGTTTGCAGATCTGTTTTTATAGCCTGACTTTCTTCCCAACGGATATGGCACTATTTTATAGGAGAATATTGAGGATGTATCAAAGTTTTTCTCTCTTAACAGGAAAATCCACTCAAAAACAGACTTGTTGTTGCCATGTTCTTGGACAGTTTGTTCTTGTTTTCTTGTGGGTGTTTTTATCTCATTAATTAGCCTTTATTTATTTATTTTTTTAAGTAAACCTTTTCTACTATACCATTATCTGATAGTGTAGAATGTGTTCAGATTAAGCATTTTTCGAGTAGTACATAGGTACAAATGATGTGCCCAGGTAGCATGTCAAGGCAGGTCTCAGTGTTTTTTCCACGCAAACGGAGAAAGAGGAAGCAATCCAAAACAACTGTACAGATGTCGGATTGACTGCAGTTTCGCATTAATGAAAACCTAAACATAACAAAATGAATCCAATCGCAGTCCCAGCTGATGCTCAAATTCAGCTATTAATGAAAGTCTTAACTGTTTCAGAGACTAAAATTGCACTTGGAAATAGTTATTAAACTGGCTAATATGTATTTTATTTATTTATATATTTTATTTTTTAAGTTTAAGAGGCTAATATAAATTCTGTTCAGGCTGGATTTTCACTTTGACTGAGAGAAAAAAACAGCATGGTAGAAGCATGGGACTCAATAGCTCCACTCCATGTGGAATAGCTGCCATAGAAAATGTTCTGTTCCTTTTTGATTATGATGTGTTTTGTCTTTGTCATTCAGATGACCCCGACAGCCCGGGTATGTTATGTCTGGTGTGATAGTTTGTATTAGCCCCCTGACTAGGCATTTCTCTATCCTTGAAGTGACATATATCTATCTTACACCCTGTTTCTCAGCATTGGACTAAGATAGAAGATACACCTTTTAATGTCCATGTATATCTATGCCTTTCCCTCTGTTCCTTTGCCATTCTGCTCTGTGTGACTGGTGGGAGTCCTTTTGATGCACTGTGATGCACACATTAATAGTCAAAAGTAGGGCTGCAACTACGGATTATTTTCATTCTCGATTAATCGGACGATTATTTTCTTGATTAATCGATTGGTTGTTTGGTCTAAAAAATGTCAGAAAATGGTGAAACATGTCGATCAGTGTCTTCCAAAGTCCAAGATGACGTTCTCTAATGTCTTGTTTTGTACACAACTCAAAGATTCAGTTTACTGCCATAGAAGAATGAAGAAACTAGAAAATATTTACAATTTAAGAAGCTGGAATTAGAGAATTTTTTCATAAAAAATGACTCAAACCGATTAATCGATTATCAAAATAGTTGCTGATTAATTTAATAGTTGACAACTAATCGATTAATCTTTGCGGCTCTAGTCAAAAGATTTCTTCTGTCACTGCAAGCTGTTAGTGGTGTGGCATCTGCGCATCCGTATTACTACATGAAGGATGTTCAGTCCTTTTTACACTGCATTTACCTTATTAATGTTTCAGTGTCTTTGAATGACGTTCACAGAAAGATCTGTCCTCAGTGAATGGAGTTTATGTCCCACCCTGCCTCCCGACTCTCATATGTTTAATCCTTGCTTGCTTGTGTGGTGGCTCCCATTGTTGAATGTTTCCTTCCCTTTTTGAGGTCACTCACTATGTAAAAACAAACAAACATTGATGACGCTTTGACGATCTCAGGTTTTCTTATGAAATATTTTACTGTGTATCATGATTGTCTTTGTGTTTTTGTGCTCAAAACAAGATTCCCGCCTTAAATCATGCACACATTCTAAAGAAACGACTCCATCCATTGCTCTAGATTTACATTTTCATTGTTGAACTGGACTGTTCATTATTATTCACATGGTTCAGGCCACTGATGTGTATATACAACAAAGTATGAGCTATACTGTACACAGCTCCTACTTGGCACTGTAAATGTTGAATGTGTTGCCAAACACATGGCATTATCATCTTATCGAGCACTTGGGTTGACACCATCGTCAGTGCATAGTCTTTTTCTCTGTTCTGTCTGCCCTTTTCTCTTTTATGTTTTATATTTTTTCTGTTTTGGCGCCACGTTGAGTGTGCATGTCTGTGTTATGGGTTGATGTTCAGACTGGTTGTGTCTGGGCCGGTGTCCCTCTCTCTGTCCAATTTTTTTCGCGGCACTAATTCTGGGTTTTGTGTGCAGTATTTGGGCTAAATTCTCTAATGGAGATAATTACAGAGGCCGGCCCGGGGAGCGGAGAAGGTGGGTTATGCCCTTTAATCAAATGAGCTGCATGCTTCTCCAAGCCAGTCAACCACATCTCCCGGCATCCCTCTGTCTGTGCTCATTTCAGTCACCGTGTGTGTCATCAAAGATCCAGTGGAGCATTGAGTCTGTTGTTTTTTCACGCCGCCATCCATAGTGACTGTTCCCCTTCCTCAGACTAACTGTTGTTTCACTCCACACTATGTTTAACTTTATTTATTGAACTAGCCTTATCACAAGAAAGTTTCAAAGGACTTACTTAAATATACCTAGATCAGAACATCAGAAATCACAGGGAAACGTTAAACAATACATTATGCAACAAATAACCACAGGGAAGCAAATGAAGCAGAGATCAGGCTGCTGCAGATACAGTATAAGAATAGAATAGAAGCTAATCTACCAGCATCCATTGTTTCTCGTTGTTTTTCTTGTCCTTTATACGCTCCCACAGAGTACAAGTGCGGTTGGGGCCAATCATGCTATAATTGTGCTTTTCACAATGAGCAGTGACTACAGTAAAAATATGCAAATGTTAAACCTAACTGGTGAAAATCTTATTTCAAAATCAGTTAAACTATATTCAGGCTATTTCAGGCAAGACACTGGTTGTCTAGATGTTTGTCATGAAAACTATAACCTGATAGATACGTTATGGTTGTGCCAATTTTACAGTTGTTTAGATTGAACACTCCAGACTTCATAGATAAGGCACAATGTTTCAGAGCATTTTGTGCATCTCCTAGGAGTTTCCAGGTGGGGTTGGAGGGGGGGGGGACAGGCTGTCACTGTTTGTCAGATCTCAAGAGGCTTTAGATAGTTGTTGGTATAATTACAGCAATACTGGAACCATTTTTTTCTTCTTTTTTTAGAAGCAATGAAAGGTATATTTCAAAAGTGTTCTTGATTAAAGTAAATTACATATTTTCAATTTACAGTGTTATTTCTGTTTAGTAAAACATTTAAAATGTAAAGAAATGTTCATTTATACTGTGGGATTTGTCCCTGGTGGTGCCATATTCATGAGGTAGTTGTACATTTTACATACTATGGATGGATGGATGGATGGATGGCTGGCTGGCTTACTTTATTAACCCACAGAGGGGAAACAAGTCAGATGGCTCACAACACAGACAGCAATGAAAGACATAATGCAATAACAATAATTAAAGTTTTTTTGTTTAGGTTGTATAGGTTTTCACTATGTTGTTAGAATACACATTACACACAGGCCTGAAATACACACGCATGCTCAGTACCTATACATGCACTAATAGAGAGATGTCGAGATGATGAGTGAGGGAGCTGGAGCTGTTGATGGACAGGCGCCCTAACTGCTCAGTTCGGTGCCTTGCTCAAGAGCACCGAACACAGTCACATATTCCAAGATGACATTACTGTAGCTCAGGAGCCCGCCTAGCCACTGAATTTAAAAACAAAATAATACAATCAATCAATTGACGAATAAAAAGCAGACAACAATTGATGCACCTAAACACCGGCCCAGTAAAACGGGCAATACACATGAAAGGCCATGCCCTGTTCTGGCAATGTTGAGTGAAAAATAATTTGTGTATCTGCCCTGTAATTCAGATGCGCTCCAAAATGTAATGGGTTCTTTCTTGGCCCATGCTACACCCTTCCACTAAGTTTCATGAAAACTGGGCCAGTAGTTTTTCCGTACTTTTGCTAACAAACAAACAAATCAAACCAAAAACGGAACCTCCTTGGCGGAAGTAATAAAACCTTTCAAAAGTTTCAGAGCCGTGGGCTAAATTGTCCGATTGCGCATCTTGGCATCCTAAACTAGTCACTCTGTGGCTATTCATATCAAACACCCTTCTGTACAAACAAACTAAACATTGAGTTCTCCAGTCCTCGCCTGTTATGGCAGCACACCAGTTTTTTTTTGTTTTGTTTTTTACATCGGGCCATCTGCACCGATGCCATTGTCTTATAATGAATGCTGACAATCCCATCATAAAATCTTAAATCAATTCATAAAGAAGGCCATCGTCGGTAGAAAAACTACCTGTAGCTCACATTATAACACTTCCTTTACTGAGGCTGTCTCCCTAAAGGCTTTTCAGGTTTTTCTTTCTTTGTACGTGCAGGCCAATTAGGTTTGTGTTTCAGTGTAAATGGTTTCCTATCCATCAAGTTGACCAAAAATGTTTCAGTTGTGTCAGTATGCTCTACAGAATGTGTGCAGAGGTGACGATACTCAATAACAGACGTGTAGGTTTTACCCCAGAACAGACCTTAAATAGTGGTGGACCATCCAAACAGGTATTTGGTGTCACAGACAATACTAGATGAAGGGGATGGGATCAAACCATTCTGCTACATGTACAGTAATGTTCCCCAAATCCCCCTAGATGATTGATGATAAGTGATATTTCTTTTTAAAGTATTTTATCATCAATCATATTTCTGACTGTGAATGACAGGAATGTGAGTCAGACACTTGGGCGCTGTGTATGCTGGTGGTCTAACTTTGTTTGCAAGCAGACTTGTGTGGTTGCATTTAAGTGTTTGCTGGCCCAGACTTGGAATTCAGGACGGCTTCATTGCGATCTCTCCATTGTTACTCAGGTCAACAAACAATTTGAAGTATCCTCCATTAATAAACCGTTGGGCTCTTCTAGCCTCCGTAAAAAGATATTGATGAAAGCCTTCAGCGGAGGCTCCAGTGGAGCTACTACTGTTTGTTACAAACAAACCTTTTCATTTAGCCTGAGACAAAACCCATAACCCTCTTCCTACAGTGATGTTTATCTTACTCCTAAAATGCCTTTGGAGTTTAAAGTGCTATTGTAATCACTTCATGATTTATTCTCAAACAGCTATGCTTCATTGATTTTCAAACAAAGAAGACGCTGAAAAAGTCTGCTTGTGCTAATTTTTTTTTGTCACCATGACACTCCAGCAACAATAATAAACAATAGATCCCTGCTGTCACATAAAACTGACAATAAACCAGCGTGTAATGACAGATGTCAGATCAGAAAGCTTTCTGTCCTCTGCTCCTCCCCCATCCTTTCTTGCCTTAGAAACACAATCAGCAAGTAACAAAATGGAGAAATTGTGAGCTCATCTTACTCTTATGTTTGTCTTTTATATTTGTGGTCTTTGTTTAGCTCAGAACGCACTCACTAAATGCACTCATCACAGTGTAGGACAGTAGAGCTGTGGATTACTGTACTCCGATAACCTGTATTGACTCAACCTTAAAGTTTAGGTGGATCTATTGGCAGAAATGGAATATATTTTATGTTTTTTATTAGTGTATAATCACCTGAAACTAAGAATTGTTATCTTAGAATGCTCGTACATATCTATCATACAAATCTACATAGGTCGCGGGTCCTCTTTCATGAAGCCCGGCATGTGGCACCAGCATGTTTCTACAGTAGCACAGAACGGACAAGTTCTAGAGAGAGCCTTCCACGTTTTTAGAGAGAGAGATTTTATTTCATCAACATGTGAACCAATACGCTGTCAACAAGTGCAAAGGGACTTGGGCGGACACCGTGCGGATACATTTCTGGCAGATTGCTTGTCCATTGACGTTCAGTCTGAAGTGGCTCACGAGGCCTGATTTATTGTTTTAACCATCAACAATCTGGCTGTCAGACGATTGTTTGGATTCCTAGCATGTCAAGAGATTTTGGTCGGCTGCCTTGCAGTTTGAGCAGTTCCACAGTCCCACGTGGCTGCCAAACTGTTACAAACTGTAGAGAGCTTGTTTTTAGTATTACTGGTGTAGTAGTTATCATGTGTTTGTGTGATCTATCTGCAGTATAATAATGTCACTTCAAAACATTGACTATATTGTCTGCATCTTCCAGCTACCTGCGGCTACATGTCTCTTTTTTCTTCTAACTATCCGTTCATAGTAGACTTGCACAAAGTAATGCTGCCTTTCTCCCTTTTTTGTCAACATCGTTGAAGACGTAGTTGTCTCGTTTGAATAAACTTTAGGTGCTGGCTGTGCAGAAAGGCTGATTAAAACTATGGATGCGCTGAATGTTCGGCAACCGAAATTATTCAGCCGAAAATAGCACCAAAAAAAAGGACTTTCAAATCGCAACCAGCGTAGAGTGAGAAGCGCACCCGCTTTATAAATGCTAAACATATCGGCAGTGTGGAAGCACTGTCAAATACTCTGCAATATTTACCGATTCCGATCCTAGGCACTTGTTTGCTCCATGCATGAGCACCCACAGCGAGAGACATTCTTTTGGCAGTCAGTTATAGACCTAATATAGCCTGTTTCAAGAAGAGGGACTCAAAGGCGGCCAAATAAAACTATTTTTATTGTATTTAATGTTGTGCTTTGTTGGTATGTCTGCTGGAATGTTAAAAAAAAATGTTCAGTGTTAAATAAATATTTAGAAATTGTAGTTGTTTTTTTCTTTGAAAAGCAAGACAAAATAGTAAAAAGCACATTTTGACTATTTAATGTATGCAATAGTGAAAAACTTGGCAAAAGAAACGTGTTTGGTTATTCGGCCTTTTTCATTATATTCATTATATCATTTCGGTGCATCCCTAATTAAAACGTGTCGTGTGAGTTAACATAACCTCTACATGATTAATACAAACGCACATTGTCTGCCCAGCTTTAAATAGAATGAAAACAATCGACATCAAGGAAATTTTGTCGTGAGATGCTGGAATGTGCAACATCTTTGACGCTATTAATAGCAGTGTGAACATTTTACGTCTGTCTCTAAGGTATAAAACATCAGAGACCTCTACAACAAGATGTGACGCTCATTAATGAGCAGCTTCATTAAATGCTGCAGTGGTTTGGACTCAAGTCTGGGTCAAGTCTCAAATGCATTTGTATGAGTCAATTGAATGAGATAGACTTGCCTAAATGTTTTGAGCCTCTTCAATGAATATACTATCATATGATGCTAAAATGATTGACCCAACCCCGACAAACGGGGCACACGCAGATGCCGAGCATCCCACAGCGTTGCAGCAGTGTATTAAAATGAGTCACCTTGTGCCATTGTAGTGCAGCTCATTTTCCTTGCCATCCACTCTTCTCTTTATTTTCTTTCATGCATGATCATCATGATGTAGTTGTTTTACACACGACCCTCCATCTGACCTCACATCTTTATGCTGCTAATGTGTGATGCCACCACCAAGACAATCATTTAACAATTTGTGTGTGTGTGTGTGTGTGTGTGTGTGTGTGTGTATGTACACCATGTCCCTGTTTGATTTGTCCTTCACCTCTCTTGTAATAATAGACTCTAGCAGCTCCAGTAATTTGTCTCATTGGCAGTATATAACCTTCAGTATATTCCAGGTGTGGTTGTCCTCCCCACACAGTGATGTAAACGACTTTCTTTTCTATTTGATGTGGTAGCCTAATAGTTTGAAAGTCGTTTCCTGTCATGGCTCACAGTTCCTGGTGAGCAAGTGCCTTTGTGTGTGTCCAGCCTACTTCTACTGAGTGCTTTTCTGTCTGGTGACCTATTAGTTTGCAGTTTTTCTTTTGTTATTTTGCTCTGTGGTGTTCAGAAACCTCATTGTTTTCGGTACTTGTTCCAGGCGCTCGCGCACCTCGAGCACTGGTGGACCAGAAGTCTTCAGTAATCAAGCACAGTCCAACAGTGAAGAGAGAATCGCCCTCTCCTCAGGGCCGAGTCAACAACACGAGGTAATTGATTCTTTCAAATGCACAACGATGAAAGATAAGAGCATATTGTCATAACAGACTTCATTTTATTATGCTACATCTGTTGAATATGACTGAAACTGTGTTTTGATTCAGCGAGAACCAGCAGTTCTTGAAGGAGGTGGTGCAGAGTGTTCTGGATGGTCAGGGAGTCGGCTGGCTCAACATGAAAAAAGTGCGCCGCCTGTTGGAGAACGAGCAGCTTCGCGTGTTTGTCCTGAGTAAGCTGAACCGAGCCATCCAGTCGGAGGAAGACGCCAGACAGGAGATCATACGCGATGTGGTGAGACTCTTGTTTTTGCCCTTCCCGCTGTTGGCACAATGCATGATGTTAACAACAAAGCCAGAGGAATAAAAGCCAGAATACATTTGGACCTCTGAAGTCTGCTGTAATTATTTTAGGCATTTTTATTTCTTTAGTAGAAACCGAATGCTTATTTGCAGATATTTGTTTTTCTCCACTTTCAGCAAATTTGAATGAATTATATTAGGGCTGTAGTTCGTTAGTTAGTTTTATTTAATTTTTGCCTCATGCCAAACACTTTGTCCATCCCATATGGGATTACAAGACACCGCAAACCTATTTAACAGACATCTTCAAAATATATACGTATAATATAATAGCGTTATACCGTATATAACGTATAATAGCTCAAAATATCCCCACACTTCAACCGTAGCATAATGAGGGGAGATTATAAAGACGCGTTCTCGTCTACAGGCGGTCGCCGTCTTGGGAGCTACGGTCTTTCTAAACTATCTTTTTAATAAACTGTCTGTACACTTACAATGTTCTCAATGCTTCGGTTAACATGTAGGGACCCTCATTATGCAACCGTTGAAGTGTGGTGATATTTTGAGCCTTTTTAGTGGTATAAAATAGCGATTTGTTTTTACTTTCCCTGTCCCCCGAATACTAGCGTTGTAAGCTAATCAGCGGTCCGCGCTAGCTTGTTTCAAGCTACAAACACACTTGATTAGCATGAAAACATGTCGCAGAGAGCGATCGAGTGGATACACATCTGTTAATAACCCATAGGTTCGTTTTGGGCCGGAATTGTCCTTTTTTAATTCAAGAAAATGTCATGCCAACTGTTTTTTTTTCATATGGCTCAACATCACAAATGTTGTTGTCTTGTTAAAATCATTATAAACCTTGTTGCTGTGTTTGGTTTCCAGGAGGTGAGCAGAAAGGTATACAAAGGCATGCTGGACATCTTGAAGTGCACAGTTTCCAGTCTGGAGCATTCTTACACTAACGCAGGCCTCGGAGGAATGGCCAGTGTCTTCAGTTTATTGGAAATAGCACGCACACATTATCAAACCAAAGGTACGTTCCATACGCAGGTTAGCACAATGCATCAATTTAATGCTGGATTGTGTGATAGTAGATTTTTTTTTTTTTAAACTTTTGAAAACCTGTTGTGCTGAGGAATGTGTAACAGCAGCTGGCCTGTGCTACTAACACTTTGCCTTGTGTTTATATTAAGCTTTAAGCTGCACGCTAGACGTTGATTCATTAAAACATTAACGGTAGTTTAGATCTCATCAATGTATTTTCTTCTTTGTCAAATAAGGAATGAATCCTCTCCCAGTTTAAACCTCCCCATATTTTCATTTTCTGTAATGTTGATGAACTCTGTCTTTGGCCCCTTCATTTTGGTAACTTGGTAGACCCAGAAAAACGCAAGCGAAGCCCCACAGACAGTGCTGGCAGCCCCGGGAGTAAAGAGAGTCCTTCTGGTCGTATGGAGACTGCCAGACCTCAGGGCCTCCTGAATGTTCCTCACCTGCAGCTGCCGCACCACACAACGGGCAAAGGAGCCCGCCATTTTGATACCCGAAGTCTGAACGAGGAAAACTTTATTGCCTCGATTGGTGTGTACACCACCCCAGCCCCGGTTGCATGTGCATTGTGAGATCCCCTACCCCTGTCTCCTACAAGCTCATCAACCTGAATACCAGTCTCCCACCCCCTCCCTCCAACCCTTTTAAAAGAAAGATCCCTTCACTTGTCCCTGACAGATTCTTACAGGTGTTAAATATTCCATACACTTTGACCTGAAACACTGGTGATAATCACTGAAAACAGGCATTGTAAAAAAATCCCGCCAAAAAAAACCAACTCCTGTTATCGTATACCCTGTCTCTTGCAATGATTTTACAAAATAAAAAAAATATTTAAAATGGAAATCTAAATTCAGAATTACCCTGGTTAAATTATATGAAGAAGACTTAAGAAAGTGTCTGGAATATTCCCCTGTGTGCCAGCCTGGACTGCGTGTGTTTGTCTCCCCTTCCTGAAACATCTGTGCCCCTGTTTGCCTCCCCTCTGGACTTCTGTGGTCAGCCTTTTAGCACCTTGAATGCATGTCTTTGTTTTGGTCTTCCAATACCTAAATCTGCAGTAGTGGACGAGGGAAACCAGAGGTATGCGCATCGATAGTCAAAATCGGTGCTCGTCTGTGCCTTTACTGCAGGTTTCTGCGAGGCGTGCTGTAGAAAATGGCAGCTCCCTTTGCTCTCAGCATGGAGGGTGGAAGCAACACTCCCCTGTAAACAGTCCCAGAAAAGATGCAAATTATCTATTGGTCGCCAAAGAACCAACTGACTTAGAAGACTTGATGATCTCTTAAGCACTTAAATTTCCGAGAATTACTCTGGGTCTGTATACGGGGGACACTTTCAGTCAACCACCCTGACGCCTCTCCTGCCCGCACCCCTTCTCTTCCTGTTAGAAGTTGCCCCTTCAATTCTACAGTATGCTGTGAGACTTGCATCCCGGCTTCTGCAACTGCTCCATTTCACCTGCTGGCTGGTCGGCCTCTCAACCCTCATCCCATGCTCTCTTCCGAAATCAATCATCCCTCGCTTTCTCACCTTTGCTCTGGAGAGCCAGACAAATGCAGTCGATGAAATCCGTGGCCTGTGATCAGAGCCAAAGCTCATTCTGACGTCACTGTGTGGCTCTCCAGGACTTTGGCCCGGGAGCTCTGGGTGTGTTGTAATGTTACCTTAGTAGCTGTTTCACACGGTGGTTCCAACTTGACAACGAAATACTTCTTTTTCATTTTGTCCGGATTAAAGCACAGCTACATGCAAACATTACAAAACACTTCCATTCAACAGTGACAGATTCTCAAATGCTTATTTTGTTTTTTGTTTTTTGATTTGAATGCTCATCCACCATACATGCCTTTTCAACCAGCTCTCTGACTCTCTCTCTGTCTTTCTCTCCTTGCTTGCAATGCATCTTGGGTAGAATTGTGGAGCAAGCACCAGGATAAGCAAAAAGCTATGGAAAAACCACAGAGTAAGAGACTTTTCACACACCAAAAAAAAAAAAAAGATTGGGGTGTTCATCCGTTGACCTTTTCCCACCCCCTTGTTTCCACCTTTCCAAACTCACCAGTGTCTTTATACATGAATAAATAAAAGGGGAAGGAGTGCTCCTAATAAGAATGTCTGAACGGATAACGGAAACAATATAGGCACAAGAGTCTCGATGTGAAATGATAAGATCAAGATTGGATTTATTAGGTACTACAAATCCGATGTGGATCAGGGTAATTTCAGCTGAGATTTAGAATTATTTTTGGAGATGGAGTGGAGCTACTCTGATGTTCGAGTTCTAATACTCACATGCCACTGGATTTCTTATACGCAGCATAGTTGGTATCATAGTGGTGTTAAATTTGCTATATAAAAACAAGGGTCACGGAATTCCTCACAGATATAGCGCTGTGAGAAATTACACCCTTGTTTTAGTTCCAAAATATATAGTTTACGTTTTGTTTAGTCAAGACTTAAGATGGCAGCCAGTCTTGTTAAGTTTTCTCCCTTGCACATGGCAATTCTTCCAGCAGTCGTTACTACAAGATGTGCTACTTTTACTATAATACAGTATGACCTCAGCTTTGTTAACATCATAGCTGTAGCTCACAAGGTGGGATGCAGAACGGTACTGTAAAAGCCAACACGTGCCTACTGGATAAAAGTAAATTTTTTCCTTTTACCTGTCTACACTTTAGGAAGGTAAATTATTTAATTCTATACAACCTTTAAAATAAAATATTTTATGTTTTGGGGTCCTTGACATAAAGAAATATGGAGATTCTATGTTATAATCACTGGCTTAAGCTCAAACATAATGTCATTTTGTTTTCCAGTGTGTTTTTTTTTTTTTCCCCTTGACGCCATGCTTCAAGATGAGAAGAAATGAATACCTGCTGCCCTTTCCTACACTTTTAAACTGTATTATTTTTTCCAGTTTCAAGTGACTTGCTGTAAATTGTGTATTAGCAGCCAACATTCCACATTTTAAGGCTTTATTAAATGGTTTGCAAAAAGTTTAGCGTCACAAAAAAAAACCGACCTGAAAAACAAGGAAGCGTCAGGATCTACTTGTCACTATGTCTGCATCTACCGAGGTGACAAATAAAGTACTAAATCGCACTTGAAACCGAAAATGTCTCCTTTACCGTCCACCAGTATGTCTGCATGCCTAACTGCCTGTGTCTGTTGGTTGTTTTTGTTGTAACTTGGAGCACATTTGCAGCATAGACTTGAGAAATTAATGTCGCACTCTTGCAGTTTTGTTTTCAGTTGTAACTTTTTTTTCCCAGCTTTATGGCACTCTCTGCTTGTAACTCCTCTGTCTGCTCTTTAAAAAACGTCATCTGTTACTGCTCAGTTAAGCACCAGTATTGTGTACAGAAAGTTGTGAAAACATTTTAATGAAAGGTTTCTTACCTCTTTTAGATTAGATGTATTATAGTCACCCTGTATTTTTAGCTAGAGGCAGCTAAAAGTATTTGCTCCCAAAAATGTTTCACAAACATGAATAAGGTAGTGTTATACTGTTTGCTTTGCTCTGTCACGAGTGTAATGCAGTGTTTAAATGAAGGCTTTGGCACTTAAGATGGGCGTAGTGTCAGTGTTTCTGTGGTGTGGTGGCTTTGAGCGAGGCGAGAGTAAGGCAAGAAGATAATGCAGACCTTATCTTGAAAACATGCTGATAATCATGGTCTGTCCTTAAGGGTCTGATGGAGCAAAGCAGCAGCGCCCCCAAGTGACGGATGCAGAGGAGAAGAAATCCCAGATCAGTGCTGATAGTGGCCTCAGTGTCACATCTGGATCTCAGGTTTGTTCATGCAGTATTGCTGTGTTGTCAAGTAGAGAACTAGATTCATTTATAACTATTTTTTGAGATGCTAAACAAACATAAACATAATATTACAGTCAAATACTCTCAGGGCTGCAAACAGGGTTCAAAATTGGACCAGCCACTCGACAGACAGACAGACAGACAGACATACAGACAGCCTTTATTATTAGACTCGTGGTCATGTGAGTGAAGCAAATCTACCAGCCAGTTGCATATTTTACCAGCATTTGGCTGCTGGATATTGCTTATTTTGACCCCTGGCTGCAGAATGCACACAGAAAAAGACATGTTTGAGACTGATCTTCAGTGTCTGTTTGGTTTACATGGCTACACTTTTACTTTGCCTTTCAGCTTTCCAACAGGGAGCTTTCAGTCTGGTGTTGGTTTTTGAACTGCTAATGTTGTGAAGTACATTTTTAATGTCTACTAATGAAGTGTACCAATGAATTCCCCCCTTGGGTTTACAGAAGAGCGACACAGAGTCTGGAAGGAGCTCAGAGCCGCCAATCCTGACAAGAAGCACCAGCCAGGACTCCGAGGCCAGCACAGTGGTAGGGCACGACCAACTCACATATTATGCATTTTATTCCCATCTATTCCAGCTACACATCACCTCAAATATGAACTGTAGATTCCAAGGATGATATTTTTGGTTTAAACCTTTTTTTTCTTTTCTTGTGTCATTTCCCTTCAAAAACTGAGAATCGGTTGATTGCTAGTAGGTTATGGATTATTGCACATATTAGCATTATGTAATCCTTTAACCCCTTAAGTTTATTGACCAGCCGGTGCCAGTCATTATAAACTCAGATGTGTGCAGCCAAACATTGTTTAAACCATATCATTTTATTTTAAAATATAGTGGATACCTCAACATTTTCAAAGGTACCAAATTTGTCAGGTGGGATTTTGAGGAATTGTGTAAGAAAACAAAAAAATCCCACACACTGTCCATCACTTGCACTCATTTTTTTGATGATGTTTTCAGACCTTCATCAGGTAAAGTTCATTTATACAAACAGACTTAGTAATAAAGTGATGCACAAGACATGATGGAATAGTACAACCATTGAAACATGGAGTTTTGTGTTAGAAAGTATTGTGTAAAAAAAAAAAAAAAAAATTAATAATAATAATAATTTTACGTCAATAACCATGAATGCCACTTTAGCTGCTTTTATACCAAACCTTCTGCACCTAAAACATTGCTTATGTATTGTTCTTACACCTGGATATTTATTATTTAGATAAGCAACAGCTCTGGAGAGACTCTGGGAGCTGACAGTGACCTAAGCAGCACAGCAGACAGCTTCGGTGGCAGAACTGCTGCTCATTTAGCTCAGTCCAGAGGAACTCTTTCTGACAGTGAAATTGAAACCAATCCAGCCACCAGCACTGTGTTTGTAAGTATAAAACTCACTATGAGTAGATGATACAGTTCTTATATTAGATAATAGACAATTCAATTGTGAATGTACTCCATTTGAACTTATTAAAGCTGCACAGAAGGTGTCTGTAATTAGTGGAATTTCAGGGTTCCCCATGCGTTCTAGAAAAGCTGGAAGATTGCAGACTAGTTTTCCACTTCTTCAAAACACCTGAAAATGAGAGAAAGAGTTTAATGTCCTGGAAAATGAGTTTCTGTGTTTTTCTTTGGCCAAGAATGAAGCAATCCTGCAACTGCCAGCAGTTGAAGGTTTGTGGTGTATTAAAGCTTAAACGGTGGTTAACGGGTGAGAGTACCACTCCAACTTTCCTCTACATGACCTAAGAGCATCAAGTTGGACAGGAAGAAGTCTTAACACCACTTAAACAGTCCTTCTATGTGGACAACCGTCTGGTACTGCTTCTCAGACAGATTGGGATAACAGTGGTGCTATGGTCAAAATAGTGTAAAAAACAGATGCATCAATACTCAAACTACGTACTGCAGATGTTGGCCTACAAACGTGAACCTTTCATTTTGTTTTCAATTGTCCTGTTTCCACAGGGAAAGACCCACACCCTGAAACAAACTGCAAAAGATCAAGTACCTACTATGGTGAAGGGGCCGCCTGCGCAGCCCATGGAGGACGTCAGTATGAGGATTTACCTTTGCGAAGGCCTGCTGGGTATGTTCTGCTCTCGAGTTTAGACACTCGTCTTATAGTTAGGTCAAGCAGCTGACATTTGTTTCTGACGTTTCAAGAAAACGTGTCCTTCCTGTGTTCTTTAGAGCACTGCATTGCTTTACTAACCTCATATTTGTTCGTCAAAGAAAATCTTTTGAACCAAACAACCTTGAATATTCAATGCTACCTCCACTAATGTAACGGAAGTGTTGCTAGATGTTGTTAACCTTTCCCTCACTATGACCGGTGCAAGCTCTTGCTTTATTGGTTTGACTATTAATGTAACCACTGAACTTTCACTAACCCATGACTGAGAGAAAAAAGCAGAAGTCATACATGTGATTAGATGGAAGTGGTGTAATGTTCAATTTTTTATTATGAAACCGTGACTGAACATCAATAAAGGTGAAAGGTTATACCCTGATGTTGAGTAATGCGAGGGCTCAGTTTTACAAAGTGAAGAGGGAAGTTGTATTCATTGCTGTCTGAGATGTTTGGCAAACGATTTCAAAACATGTAATGAAATTGCATGTGTGTGTGAAACTCAATTAAAGTGACTGAAAATGAAATGGAAAAACCATTATGGTAAGTCATGACTGCATCTGCTGCAAATAAGTATTTTTAGCAAAACGACATTCAATTAATTTGACCCAAGTTAAACTTGTTAGTTTTTTTTTTTTTTGTTTTTTTTAAATATGTAAATACAATAATGACTTACCGTCAACCTCATCACCACACTGTAACAACATTATTGCTCATCGACGTCCTGTGTTAAGCTATAAACTACACGTTAGTGAGTAAATGAGCGTGGTATGTCTTTGTTTCTCGGATGTGGTTCTCTGCTCGCTCTGCTCTTGTTTTTGCCATTAAACCGACTCACCTCTTTGCCTAACCCCCCTTCCTGCTCTCGCTGCTTCTCTTCCATCCTGCTGCTCCTCCTGGGAAATTCTTCCAGGCCGCGATAAGAGCTCCGTTTGGGATCAACTAGAGGATGCTGCCATGGAAACATTTTCTCTAAGTAGGGCTAATCTATCTCCTTTGCCCTTTTTTTTCTGTGTGTGGGGTGGGATGAGTGAGTGAGTGAATCCATTGTTCACCCGGACTAGCTCTGTGTTTGATCTGTGATGTGGGGTTTTTCCTGTCCTCTGGTGAGCTGCGTCTGTGTGTTTCTTAGCATGAGATAGAAATGGAAAATATAAGCATTCTGGCAGAATTTGGTCGCAATTTCCCCTCAGACGGAGATCAAAGACAGATTTCCATACGCTTCTACTCTCATTTTTAACATTTTAATTTCTGCTTACCTATATTTTCATCCAGATTTCATGTTGGAAAAAAAAGGACTTGCTTGGTTGCTTATTTAAGGGCCTGTTGCCTTCAAGTGCTCTCAGAAATGTAATTATGAGTTGAGCACACTCAAAGGAGCTACCAGCTGGTAAATTAGGATTGGGAAATGTCAAGTTTTCCAGTGTGTTACCAGGGAAAACTAGGTGAAATGAAACTGGCTGGGCAACATATTAGAAGTGAAATATTTAATTTCTGTTTTGCATCCTGTAACAATTATTGATGTTATTTACTTTATCCTTAAAATCGTCGACATTTTTGTTTTTTAGGTTTTCAATAATTTTTTGGCCATTTTCAACTTTATTTCTGAATTCAAGCTGGGGTAGGACTTGATTTGAAGTAGAGTGAGACCTCCTCCTGCAGCTCTCCCTCTCTGTCAGCGCTGAACTTTCACCAAAAGTGACGTGCACGTAGATCTGACTCGTCGCGGGCTAGATTTACTAAAGCCTGAAAACAGAGCCAGGAGGAGGTGCAGAAGTCTATAGTTTCCTCCCAGACCACTTGAATTACAATATGCTGAAAGGTTATTATGGACGTTTTGCCCAATGACGCCAAAAATAAAGTGCCTACCACATCTTTAAAACGGACTGCAAAATAAAAAGTCATTTCCGCAGTATCAGATATCAGAAACGTTACAAAGAGCAGCACTTAAAGGCATCAGCTCAGCACCTCTGTACATGCAATTTTGAATTGCTGCTATCAAACCAATTCAAGCAAAGGTTTTATTAGACCTGTTATGTTAGTTCCTGCTGTACAGAGTTATACTACTATAATTACACTATACTGTGTAATTATGTGTAATTGAATTAGTCTAATTGGTCTTACTGTTTTCATGCATGACAAAGACCTTTTGAAATGCTTGTTAATTTTCTGAAGTAGATTTTGGCGAAATGGAGAGCTACAGGAACATTTTACAAAAGCTGTACTTTGTTACTTAGTGAAAGCTTGTAGTAACTTACAAACAAGCTGTAGAAAGCAACATGAAAAATCCAAACAGTATAATAGTTGGAAATCTAATGTATATAGCAGATAAAATGAGTATTTTAAAAATAACTCACAGAAGTCATTTTGGTCATAATGTGTGTATCAGAGATATCAGGGCCATGAACTTGTATTTTTTATTTTATTTTTTAAATGGATATGTATTTAAATTGAAATTTGCTGGTATGAAAGAATCTGTTCTTGTGGCTGCATGTGTGCTGTTTGAGTAGATCAGCCGTACATTTGTTGATGAATATGTCAAGCTGTGCACATTTTCGGAGCTACATGTGTACTGTGTTGATGTGTCCAGGTAAGGAGCGCTCCACTCTGTGGGACCAGATGCAGTTCTGGGAGGACGCCTACTTAGATGCTGTGATGTTGGAGCGTGAGGGCATGGGTATGGACCAGGGACCTCAGGAGATGATCGAAAGGTTCAACATGGCTGACGTTTTATACGATCCGTCTACATACTTTATTCACGGTTAACTAGGTAACTTTGTACTTATAATGTATGAAACCTGGACACCTGGACTAGTAATACTTGGCTTTTTTTTGTGTTTTGTGTGTCAACACAGATACTTGTCACTAGGGGATCATGACCGCAAGCGTCTGGAGGATGATGAAGACCGACTCCTGGCCACCCTGCTGCACAACATGATTGCATTCATGCTAATGCTGAAAGTACGGAGGCCTAGTTTGTTATTTTAATCATGTGTCGATCCGTGCCAAGTTTCCTTTTTTTTTTTTTTTGCCTCGAGATATCTCAACTTTTTGATGCTTTTGTTTGTTTAGTTGAACAAAAATGACATCAAGAAGAAAGTGAGGCGTTTGATGGGAAAGTCCCACATTGGCCTCACATACAGCCAAGAGATCAATGAGATACTGGACAAACTCGCCAACATGGTGACTATCTGTCCTTTTTGTTTTATTTAGTTGACTTCAACTTCTATTCGCCCTTTGTAATTATTTGTATTAAACTATATCTTATTTTTTTAGAACGGCCGTGAGCTGGCCATCAGGCCCAGTGGAAGCCGTCACATCAAGAAGCAAACATTTGTTGTACATGCTGGCACTGATACCACAGGAGACATCTTTTTCATGGAGGTAGGACAAGTCTGTAATTCCTAATATTACAACTGGCGTTTTTATTTAATTAGTTTTTGTGAAATACCAAGTTATTTCAAACTCTTCTGTTAATACAATGCATATATCTTTATCTATATTATCCTTACTGCTAGTATAATGTCACTGCTACTACATTGCACATATCTGTACATGTTTATACATTGTTCATATTACATAGCCATATTTATTCTGCTCTTATAACACTGCAATACATTTCTTGTCCTGCCTATGCACCACCTGTCTATACTTGAATATCACATTGCACTTTCTTTCTTTTTTTTGCACTTCTGGTTGGACGCAAACTGCATTTCGCTGTCGTTGTACTTGTACACTGCACAATGACAATAAAGTTGAATCTAATCTAAAAATTGAATCTAAAAAAATACCACGTTATTTCAAACTATCTGAGGCGTTCCCTAATGCTGCGTATAGAGCATGTTGTAGCATGTTTTACTAATATTAAACTTGCCCCATCATTGTTTCAGGTTTGCGATGACTGTATAGTCCTGCGCAGCAACATCGGCACAGTTTACGAGCGCTGGTGGTACGAGAAGCTCATCAACATGACTTACTGCCCCAAGACCAAGGTGCTGTGCCTCTGGAGACGCAACGGCCAAGAGACGCAGCTCAACAAGTTCTTTACCAAAAAGGTCCAAAACTGCATCTCTCTCTCTCTCTCTCTCTCTCTCTCTGCATCCTGTACTTTTCTTCACTTCAGGAGAACGGTAAGAAATTAAAACAGCTTTCCTCTTTGCATTGTAGTGTCGTGAACTCTACTACTGTGTTAAAGACAGTATGGAAAGAGCTGCAGCAAGACAGCAAAGCATTAAACCAGGTATGGAGTGACCTTTTTTCTTCTTTCTGTCTATCTCAAAAACAGCCGTCATCAGTTACTAGTCTTTTCTCAGGGATAACTGGGCATCGTTTATTTACTGTTTATTGTTGAGAACATGTCTTGTTTTCATGGTCACAGTAAAATATATTTTTGAGCAGCAGGTAAAAAGGCAGAAAATATTGTCATTTATTTAAAAAAAAAAAATATATATAGAAACATGAAATAATCAGTAGGTCAGTAATGCAACGTTATTACAAAAGACTAACCCACATATTCTTAAATATAATGTAAATGTAATTCACAGGATTTAACAAACCCAAACAAGTTGCATACCGACCGGAACGTGGTGTAATAAACGGTTTGGAAAGAAGACAAGCACCATCACACCTCTGTGTGGCTGCAGAGTTGTGATGTCCTTTTGAAAACTGTTTCGTGCGGCGCATTTTCCCGGGATAAGCATAATCAGTATTTTACTTGAGTTTACTGACATGTGGAGCCTGTTGAAAGATAGAACAATGTTCTTTACCACATGCTGCCATGCATATCCATTTCATCACCTTTCGAGATTTTCGCTCCTCTGATGTTTTGGAGACTTGCTCTTTCTGCAAATCGGTCTCTATAGCCGCTTTCCGACCAAGTAGTTACAGGAACGTAGTTCTAGGAAAAGTCCACTTCTAAACAGTTCTACTAACTGCTCTCCCCCAAAACCGTTTTTTCCAATTGCATTCGCACTGGCCAAGTGGCCACAGGGAGGGTTAGCAGGGATAAGGGAGTGATGCAAGCACGGCAACGGTCTTTATAGCGTTAAAATCAGAAAACAAATACACCAAAAAAAGTATGAACTAAATACTAAATCTAATGTATACAGCATATTTGTCATAATTTAAACAAGTCTTCTGAAGAGAAACGGGTATCTCTCTCCCCTGCCTGTGTGTGTGTGTGTGTGGCTGTGTGTGTGGCTGTGTGTGTGTCGGCCGGCCAGCCGCAGGACACGCTTGTAGAGTTTATTGTCAATTCGGCATCAGTTTTCGCAAGACAGCCTATATTCGAATTGTTCAAATTGTCCCGTTGTTGGTCTGTCTGTACCAGAAACCCGACCCTCGTTGACCTAGGTCCATACGCTGAAAAGAGAAAAGACCCTGCCCTGAAGTAGGAGCTGAAAGAGTTACAGGAACTGCGGCCAGAGGGACTTAAAAATCCCCAAATTGGTCCAGTCGGAAAAATCCCTCCGGTCGGAAAGTGGCTTATGCTGTGTAGCGAGATGAGCTTCCTGAATTTGCACCCAAAATTGCTGTCAAAATTTTCATTTATAATTGCCAACTTAGCCTTAACTTAATTCTCAACTGGGGAAAAAAGCAGAAAAAAGCTGCAAAGAAAACAAACAAAAAAAAAAAGTGCAAAAATAAACTACAACCCCAAATCACAGAGACGCCGATTCCCACGAGACATTTGTATCCCAATTATCAATTTTATTACGACCTCTGTGTTTGGCAAAATATGGGAGGTCATTTGCGGTGGAATTTCTACCTGACAAATTTGCGGACTTGGCAGATTCACACAAGATTAAGATCTTTTAATAGGGCTGCACGATATTAGGAAAATATCTAATTGCGATTATTTTGACTGATATTGCGGTTGCGATATGATTCACGATATTGGAGGGAATGATCATTTATGTATCATTATTTTCATTTTCAGTGTGACTATTATTTTATTTTTTTGCAAGGATCTGTACCAAACAAAGATTTTTTTATTTACTCTGTAGGATACGATTTGTAGGCCGGGACATCTCTGCAGCGCCACAATACTTTATTTCAGAATGGTTTGACACGTATTTTGCCTTTTAACAACTATATTGCGCCGGACCAGGTTTCTTTGGGGAATGTATTATCTGTACTTATCTCTAAACTCGGGTGTTGTGTCTCTCAGGTCCGGAGCTGGGCGGAGAGTTTCCTGTCCAGGACATGAAAACTGGTGAAGGTGGACTGCTGCAGGTCACACTTGAAGGGATCAACCTTAAATTCATGCACAGCCAGGTAAGAGAAACGGCTTCTCATCTCACACAAGGGCATGACAATAACATAATCACTCCTGATGGTTAAAAGTTCATCCCGTCCTTCTGTCCACCTTTCTGCTCTTCTACTCCTGTTTGCCTCATTTCCTTTCATCTCGTGATGTCTTCCTCTATTGTCATTAAAAACAAATCCTAGTCAAAATGTTAGTGATGATCAACAACATGTTTGATTGGCATTTGCTTGTACCTGATGTTTTTCCTTAGAGGAAGAATTCCTGTTTGTGCTTTTGCGTTTTTGGATTTGCTTTTTTTAATTTGTTTGTTTGTGCGTGCGTGTTTGTATGCATGCGCTTCCCAAAACAATATTAACACATCCTTCCACACAAGTTTCTTTTTTGACATCCGTGGCGCTCCAACCTCATTGTTCGTTGACCGTGTGGGAGGAGATGAAGGGTAATGTGTGTGTGTTGTGCATCAGCGGTAAGACGGATGACCCTGAGCAAAGACTTTTCATTAATAATTGGCTATTTAATAGCAACTTTCACATTTAAGTTTGGACCCTCGAACATCGTCATGTGTTGTCTTCACGCCTGCGCAGGTAGTCGGGGTTGGTATATTTCTTCCGATTTGTTAGAGTGTAGCTGTGATTAAGTGATGTACTCTTGTTGAATAGTCTGAAGAACAGACCGTGCTGAAAGATCAGGGACCCACTGCAGCCAACGCACACTTCATACATATTTAGCGTCTTTAAAAACAACACAAAAACAAAAGACTGAGGTAGTGCCAAGTAGCAAACAAGATCCTACATCTTTAAACCGAATTCTCAACAACAAAAGTCACTTTAAGTGTCAGTTCTAGTGGTATCTATCAGTTTTGGTTGAATTGAAGCCTCCAACCGAATACGATAGAGGTGAATGGAATTTCGTTTGTTGTGCTCACAGCTAAAAACAATAGAGCAGTAACCGAGCCCGGCCCGAGCCCGGCAGGCATTAAGATATTTATGTCTGAGCCCGACACAGTTAAAATCTCGTTTTTTTTTTTTTTCTCATACTAATAACACATGTACGTTTGTAGGGAGGCATTCGGAAATGTCAACAGATGAGCGCATCGGCGCACACTGGGCAACAAGCGCACGTTAACACAGGCGCGCACCTACATAATAAGCTTTTTTAAATTTCAAATGTTCAATGCCTTATCACGCTGATGTGACCGAACCCGAACACCATTTCTAAATATCTGTCCGAACCCGGCCCGGCCCTTCGGGCCCCGGCGGTACCCAACGGGTTTGGGTATCCATCCTCTAACTTACATCCACCTGGTGGCCAGAAACATGACTCCAAATGAATGATAATGTTGAATGATTATGTCGTTGTTGCGTTTATACTGTAGCTTGATTCTGCTCCCCCCCCCAAAAAAAAAAAAAGTCAGTCAATTCAGGTTTAAATATACTTTTTAATTGCTGTGAGCATCACAAATACAATCCCATAATCTCTCTTGTAAAACCTAAATTTAGTGCATGGTCAGACACAATGTATTTCTATACTTTTGGTGAACCAACCCTTTAGCTTGGATGTTGCTACACTCTGTTGTGATTACTGCCTGCTTTTTCCCCGCTGCTTCTGCTTTTTCTACCTCAGGTATTTTTTTTTCTCGTTTTTTTTGGCTCAAGTAGATTTTTTGCTCTTCATATTGCAAGGGGTAGAGTGCCACGCTTGGAAACGATTTTTTTCATTATCACACAAGCTCATACAATTAACCTAAGACATGAGTTTCTCAAAGGTGCTCAATGTAGGAGCACCTCATTTCTAGAAGAAATGATTTTCATCACCGACTTTGCTTAGAGTTGCGAGATTGCGAGTCCTCATAGATAGTTTTCATGGTTTTTGAGTAAAACTGTTTCACCAAACCCTCTGCAGGAGCTTTATTCAGCACTGGATGCCATTTAGAAGACTTTTCTTTTCCTTCTCTTTTTTTTTTTTTTCTTTTTTAATTGAAATGACTAAATTGAGCATTATAGTGAGTGAGCACTGGGTCTAGTCCCGAGTAGCTCTGCAGTGAGATGGTGTCAGAGGTGACGTCCTACATGGTAGAGGGATTTACTGTCCCATCATGCAGTATATCTGCGCTGCTGTGTGAGCACGTGGTGTTGGTGCCGGCCCTTGTTGCTGGAGGAGGAGGCATGGAGGGCTCTGGGGGACTGAGATGTTTTAAAGTCCAGGAAAAGAAAGGTGAATGCAGCTCTCAATACCCTAGTCACACCTCTAGTCCTCTTATTTTCTCTTCTATTTCCTAGTTTTTGGGGGCTGATTCCTCTTGTGACAGGTTATTTTTATTTTTATATATATATTTTTTTCTTTCATATTGGCTCTGGTAACTTATTTTTTTTGCTAGATTCTTGATTTGAATCCGTACGAGGCTCCCGTGGTTAGAGCCCTCTCGGAGTGCCGTCGAGTGTTTGTGCTCTTCTGTCCGATAATAATCCAAACCATTTCTCTCCCATGCTCTCTCCCCCTGCAAGGAGCGGAAGGTACACAACCTCTGCTGTGTTTGCTTATTAGCAGTTACATCTTATTGGGTTCCTTTTTTGTTTTTCTTCTATCTTTTCCTTCTTTTTTTTTGTACTGTTGTAGCTGTATGGCAAATCTAATTTTTTGTCCTTGTCTACATTTTTATATGAAACTTCCATGTATGCATCATATGGGCCATACTGCATCTTTGAGCATTATAAGAAATGTCTTTGTTATTTTTGACTACCTTTTGCTGTTTTACATCCAAATATATATATATATATATATATAACTCTAAATCTTCCAGTTCTGATACACCTCATTGATGAAACAAGTAATGTTGAATTAGTTTAGAGCTTTGAGCAGACTTAAATGCATTTCTTCTCATTTAACCGTTGCCCATGTATGCGTTAGATCATGGAAACTTCTCATAGTGTGCTTTTCTTTTCTTTCGTCAGCTGTTAAAAGCTTGCACTCCATGTGTAGTTGTTTTATTTTTGACCTTTCATACTGAATAAAACAAGTTTAACATGGCTAATTATTATTATTTTTTTTTTTCTTTTAAATATGAAGTGTTTACTTTTCATCCAGTGTTGTTGAGTTAATAATGTTCTGTCTTGTTTTGTTTGTTTGTTTTGTTTGTTTTTAGGTTTTCATAGAGCTGAGTCACATTAAAAAGTGCAATACAGTGAAGGGAGTCTTTGTCCTGGAGGAATTTGGTAATTACACCATCTATTGATTCTAGGCCTGTACTCGGCACGGCAGTAACTCAGCTCCACGGCAAACGTATTTGGCGAGAGCTAATGAGGGTTTCACTAAATTGGATACTCGCTCACCTTGAGGAACACAGAGACACCGGTGTCTGGAGGTGATTAAGTGAGTGAAGAATTCTTCAGAGGACGTGGGTGTTCTTTCAATCACATGGGTAGCGCTAAAGTTTAGAGCTAGAAACGTATGATTTAGTTGATAAGGTGGGAGAGGGGTGGAGTTGTTGAGAGAAACAAGTGCAGCGTTAAACAGAAGCGTGAGGACAGAAAGTCTGTATACGTGCAGTTTAGTGTCCCAAATTTCCTATGGAAGATTCTACGTGCAGTTTAGTGTCCCAAATTCCCCATACAATGTCCTTAATTATGAACCTGCTAAACCACCTGTTTAACTGGTGTTATGGTTAGGGTTCGGGCAACCTGTCTCAAATAAGACCCTCATCATTTAGGACACTCAGTTTTTGGAAAATAATTTGGGACACTAAACTGCACATATACCCAGAAAGTCCAGCTGCCTTTTCCCCCAATATTGTTCTGACAACAAACGGGCACAAGTAGAAACTAAAATGTTCTATCGTAAGAAGTGATGTCCGTTCTTGGAGATGGACGGATGCGTACCTCAACGTATAAATGAATGAAAGTCATTTACAGCAACCCTTTTAAATTGCGTGAAAAGGATTTCAAGTTCCCATTTTAGAGAAAACAAAGAGCTTCTAATGGAAGCAAATATCACGGCAGCTAAAAGAGAAAGATAAACGTTGAAGGTTTAGTTTGCTGATATTCAGAATTTTATGTCGTCTACAATCCCATGAACATGTATAAACAAATCAGTCTTAGTCCTTTGAGGATTAGTTTTGTAGTTCAGACTGCTTTTATGTTTTGGACTGTAGTGAGCAGGAGTTTAAATGGTTAGCTCATTATTTACATTTCTAGGTACAAGTCAAAAAAAGAGGACTTCCAGTACGACAGTGCAGTACTAGGATCGTCAGGAGTTGAAGTTGAGTGCCAGGCTGGGTTACTGTCGTGTCTCTGTGCTGCTTTTGTAATGTTGCCCTCATCTTTGCCACTATGAAAACCTTCATTCTCCAGCAGGTAAAGTGTCGTCACCTTTCTCCTTTCTTACTCACACTAAACTCCGTGCTGAATATTTCCTCACTCAATCCTTTTCATGGATTCATATTTTTTTCTTCTTTTTCCATATTATGAGTTTCCCTCTGCTTCCTTCATCACTTGCTTTTTATTCACCCCAAACTCCATCTCTCATTTCCTCTGGCAGTCTGCCTCTGAATCTCAGCAAGTGGAGATCTTTGGTGGGACTGTTTGTTTAGGATTTAACATTTCCCAGCCCCCCTTTTTCTTTTCTTTTTTTTTTTTTTTATATATAATCTGTTCCGATCTCAGCCTCCTCATCTCTGCTATGGGTTCACAGTTACTAATGAAAAGTCAATCTGTCCTGTGGGCAGTGACATGGTCCGGGGTCAAAGGAGTTTGGCCTCTTGGAGCTGCTTTTCTGTGATGTCTTTTAACTTTCAGTTCATTGGGGTGGGGGGGAGGGAAGGAAGGTTGTCCTTTCTCTTGTTTTTTTTTTTCCACATTTTAACCTTTACACTTTTTTGCAGTCTGTTATAAGACATATGTGTTTTTTATTTGTCCATTTTGTGGGCCATGAACGTCTCACCAACAGTCACAAGTTTGAATTTAATCCCATGCCTTCCCATAAAAACAGTTTAAAGATAAAGGCCTTTGATGGATCCAAAATCAGTTGAAAGACCAGATCTGATCATTGAATTAGTCAGAATATTAATACATTTCAATAAGAGCAGTATTTATCAACAGTAGACGAGCCACTCTTACCCTCGTCACCCTCTCTGTCTTAAGTTCGATGTACTCCTGACTGTTGTGGCGGACTCTTTTTTGGCCCACATCCCATTTTACACCTTGTTGAACGTCCAACCCTGTGACCCCCCGCCCCCTCTCAAAAGCTCTCAAGCATGAACTCATTAAGGTTCCTGCTGCCTTTGAATTCTTTGTTTTGTCTTTTGCACCGGCATAGTTCCTGAAACTAAAGAAGTGGTGATCCACAAGTACAAGACCCCCATGGTGAGTCCTCAGGTCTTCTGTCCGAGTCGATGCTCTTCACCAGTGCATGTAGAGTACCCGTCGCAAGGTGTGCCCAGTAGAAATGTGCCTCACAAAATTTGACATTTGTATCTGTAAACCTGCTGTAGAGGTGCACTCTGATTCCGTCCCCCCTGGGAGCACTAACACGAACCTAAGTCTGAAAACTGGAGCTACAATCTCAGTGGAAGCATTTAACACATACTTTATAACGTGTGACCTTAATCACTAAGAGTGCAGCAATTTGGTCCCCTCTGGTCATTAAAGGATTACAGCATCGTTTGAGAGTTTGGCCCTGTAGTCACCTTACTCGGTGTAACCAGCGGGTGGCACCAAAGTTATGTCTCCACTTTACAGTACAGCACAGATTACACCCATGCTAAAATTGACTAAAAAGAGGAATAAAAAAAATCATCTTTTGGAAATTGATCTTAATGCCTTGATTAAAAACATTAGGAACAATCCAACCTTTAAGGACACCAGTTTTCTTTGTGAATGAATAATGTATCATAAATAAATAAATGTTCTTCCTTAAAATACAGGGGGCATAAGTAAGTACACCCCTATGTTAAATTCCCATAGAGGCAGGCAGATTTCTTATTTTTAAAGGCCAGTTATTTCATGGATCCAGGATACTATGCATCCTGATAAAGTTCCCTTGGCCTTTGGAATTAAAATAGCCCCACATCATCACATACCCTTCACCATACCTAGAGATTGGCATGGGGTACTTTCCATAAAATCATCTCTCAATGCAAATCAAACCAGCTATTAGGCTAACTGAAATAAAACCATTCCAGTACCTATAAGAAATCTGCCTGCCTCTATGGGAATTTAACATAGGGATGTACTGACTTATGCCCCCTGTATTTTAAGGAAGAACATTTATTTATTTACGATACATTATTCATTCACAAAGGTTGGATTTTTCGTGATTTACTTTTTTTTTTTTTTTTTAAATTAAGGCATTAAGATCAATTTCCAAAAGATGATTTTTTTATTTTTTATTTTTTTTTATTTCTCTTTTTAGTCAACTTTAGCATGAGCTGAGCACTGTATTTTACAGTATGTTTGGGCATGTTCACACCGAAAAAATACCTGGCAGGTGATTGGACGAACCGTCTGTCTATTATGTACACCATTGTTGTTTTGAGCGAACGGGAACGGTATACATCCATGCGCCACACATGCCTAAACCACGCCTGTAACTGTCAGAAGCTCCTCACCAGACGCTGGTTGGTTTGGTCCACTGCTGTTTTCGGACACACGGCATTACACGGATTACTTGAAGCCTGAAGAGATGGACTTTTGTGTGTGATAAAGACAATATCCTGTCGTGGGCACCAACTGGTTAGATCACAAAGAAACTACAATGCACTGGTGAACCAGTAGTATTCATCAGTTGAGTTCAGGCAAATTAGGATTTTGGCACCCCTAACAACACGGCATGAAGGAAAAGGGGCCCTGCAGAGTTTTTAAATACTAACCCTAAAGCATGCAACAGTCAATATTCCTACAGTATTTAGACTGAAGGGAGCCTCTTGTCTATCTTTGTTCCTTGTGTTATTTTTAACTATACACAAATGTAACCTCACATCTGGGCCATTATCCTCCTCATGGTTATTTTTTCCTTCTGCAGGCACATCAGATCTGTTACTCGGTCCTCTGCCTTTTCTCCTACATGGCGGCAGTGAAGGGGAAGGAGGCGGAAGGAAAACCCAAGATTCTGTCACCGAGACCCCTTCCTAGCTAGTCTACGCCCTGTGTCTTCCCCCCCCCCCCCCCCCCGTACTCGCAGTGCCTCTCTACTTGAAATGGCATCTACGCTCTAAAACCACAGACTTCTGACAATCCGCCCAACTTTATTCTAAGCACATAATTCCTTCTCCCTCCTCTTGTATATACAAGCCTAAGACCCTTTCTCGACTCTGTTGTGTAGACGTGTTTGGTGTGTGATGTCGTGTAAATACTTCCAACCCCTCACCGCTGTCGTCCTGATAGATCATACCAACTAGCTAAATGTTTGCCTGCTCCTTTTCTCGGCAGAAGCGACTCCCCTCGAGCTAACCTCCTCAGTGTGAAAGTCTCCTGTTCTTCCTAACTGTTTTTGCCGATAGGAGATGTGAGCGATCACCCCGAGGCACAGAGTGCACGCAGGTCCCGTGCACAGCCTTGACATTCACTACAGAGTAGCTCTCTCTCTCTCTCTCTCCCCCCCCCCCGTCTCAATTTGACTGTGTGAGTTATTCCGTGATATGTGGTTACTGTAAACTTCCAGTCTGTCCAAGTTTAAACTGGTGCAACATCCAGAGACCCTCTTATAGTGCAGGACGTCCCACACTGAAAATGCTACCGTACCGCATGTAAACGCTTCTTAAAAGTGTTTGAAGCCCAAAATAATGTGAGTGTTCTCAGATGTGTGCTCTTGCCCTAGATCAGCCGGCCAGGCTGAATTACTGTTCTAGTTCTACTGTAAAATGTCCCGTCTGTGGTCTGCTGTTATTAATTGCATGTTACTATGAGGATGAAAAATAAATATTATATATATTTCTATATATAGTATTTATTTAATATATACATATATTGACTGTACATTTCTCTGGAAAAAAAAAAATAATGTTACAAATTGTTGGTTTGCTAGATGTGCAATACTTAATAAGTAGTTAGCCATTGCCAGAGCCATGTTTTCTTGAGTTAACTGGCTTTCACAGGGTGAAGAATGTAAGAAAGAAGTTTTTTTTTTGTTTTTCTATAGTACATATTGATTGGAGTGAATCTGATGACTTGACTGTTGTCTTTTTAAAGGTAAATTAACTCCGAATCACATACGGTAAAAAACAAAACCGGCCGCTGTGTTGCTCTGTATGGTGCAAACTTTGGAGTGTTTTGCACTCAGGCCACACCCCCCCAATTAGTGATGTCACAGCAGGTGTTTTTAAAAAGCAACAGGCGATGGTATAGTACCTTGCATTTGAATTCAGCCTACAAAGCGATGATGTGATACGCGTCTTTGATAGTCTAAACGGTTCGCGATGCTGTGGGAACGTTTTTTTTTTTTTTTTATAAATAATATGTGCCGTTTCTGTGCGCCGAATTGAAATGAAGAGGAAACCAAACCCACCTGGCTCAAACCGGTAGCCTGGGAAAACCATGATGAACTTTGCGGCAAATTTGTCTGGCCAAGAGCCCATTTAAGCCCATTTCCAAATTTTCCAAATCGAGGCACCAATCACAACCGTTGAGGCGGGCTTCATACGATGACGATAGCGCAGCAATGGCGAGCAGCTTTTTGTTTACATTCAACATGACGGCCAACGAAGCGCAGCAACCCGTTGATGCCGCTTGTCGCTGCTACGCCACCCGGATCGTTGGTCTGATTGGTTGAAGGTCTATGCAATTGCGCCCAGAGGCATTTGAGCGGCGTCAGTTGGTGACGCCCCTTTGGAAATGGGCTGTGAATGAACCTTCCCCAGACCCACTCTCAGATACAGCTGAGAAGGGTCTGGTGTCAACCAGGCTATCAAACCGGTGTTACACCAGTGTGTAATGTGTGACTGCAGGGGGGCGCATGTTGCATGGATGTTTTCATACCATACAAGTGGTTGTTGTTATTACTGTAATTCAGTCTTTAAAACAGGTCAGCAATCTTTTAAAATGTCCATGTTAAACGATCACATTTTACATTGAAACAGTAGTGACCTGTCTTGAGGTTTTCCCTTTTCTTCCCATTCGGGCGACATTGTGTGAACGCAGCATACGCAATATGTTTGGTTTGTTATTCAGCCCCCAATTTTCAGGTACACGGTCACTTTTTCTGATGGCCCTTGCTTGTTAGAAATAGTGACCTGTCTGG
This sequence comes from Sander vitreus, assembly GCF_031162955.1. Classification (NCBI taxonomy): domain Eukaryota; kingdom Metazoa; phylum Chordata; class Actinopteri; order Perciformes; family Percidae; genus Sander; species Sander vitreus. The sequence continues at coordinate 12,134,729 of NC_135855.1, read as the reverse complement.
AACTGAATATTGTCATCTTATTGGCCTTTCTCTTACCAGTTATAAAGACTGAATGACAGCAGACAGGTCAAGAGAAGCAGAAGAATGGAAAGTCACAATTTCTGACACTGATCATGAGAAAATCAGAAACTGAACAATATTAAAAGAAAATACTTTAGAAAGTGTGAAGACTTCCATCCAACCATGCCACCTGCAGTCACACTGGGGCCGCAACTAGTCATTATTTTAATTAACAATAAATCGTTTGGTCAAAGAAATGTCATAAAATAGACAAAATGCTCATTTCTCAAAATGTAAGTTGACCTATTAAAACTTGTTGTGTCTGACCAACAGTACAACATCCAATTATTTAATTAACTATCATAGGAAACCGTGCATTTTCACTCGAAAAAGACTTCAAAGGATTAGCTTTTGGTACCAGAATATGGTGTAACACCGGCACTGTTTGGTCAGGTGCCTGAACCCCCATAAGCAGCCAAGGAAAAAAAAAAACAAACACCTGTTTTCACATCACAGACTGGGTTTTGTGCCGAAAGTACAAAAATCTCCAAACCGACCAGCAGCAGTTTCCGTCCTGTGATTGATCCTTTAGACGTTTTAAAGCCTAACAGCGATTCCAGAGATTAAGTCTTAATGTTGTTTCTGTTCCGTATTAGTAAAGAACAGTTGAATCTGGTCCTAATGCTGGCCCGTTTACTTTCACAGTGAGAGTGTGAGTGTGTGTGTGTGTGCGTGCGTGCGTGCGAGTTTGTGTGTGCTTGTGCATCCATGTGGTGAATAGTTTCTCCAGATCAGCAATATATGGGTATAGCTATATCACTGGAAAAAATTTTTTTTTTTTTTGATTGACATGCTTGTATTTTTAGTGATTTAACTGTGCAAAGAAATAATCTGTAGGATATTCAGAATATGCTGTTTCATTAATGAATATATTATATATAAATAATATATAAATGAGACCGAACTCGATCTGAAGGATCTCTAACATTGGTTTGGGACTGGGGCACAGCTCTTTATGCCTAAGTTAAAAAGGACATTGTTTTTTTAAACTCTGAGTATTACAACTCAACCCTGTCATTGTACTAGCTGGCTGCTGTAATGGGAGGGAATAAATGAAAAGAGATGCCAGGAGTAAGTATTCCAGCATTTGAAAAAAAAAAAGTATTTATAGAATATGTACAGCTTTGGCAATATAATAAAAGTTATCGCAAATAAAGCTCAGCCTAGTTCATCGTCCTTTTATGAAAGAAGAATAATGACAAACTTGTTCTACAAAATGCAAGTTTGTTTAATAGTTTGAGTCCATATTGAACACTAGCACAACCAGTAAAAGTATTAAGACTGGAGGTTTGTCTTTAGTTTTGAATGTGCGAAATGCAGTTGTTGATTAAAGTTCCTTTTAAATCATCCACAGAGGATAAACATCAATCATACTCATCACTGGTAAAGCATGTCTGTGCACGCCTGATCACACTGACTTTGGCTTTGGGAAATTACATCCACATTGTCTTTTGTTAGGTTACATACAAATGAAATAAAGTGGTAGGGTTTTCTAGCGAAGAAGATGAAGACGAAATATTTTCTTTCAGTAACAGCAGTGAGTGAGCAAGAATACAGAATACATCCATCCCCAACTGGCCGTATTGAAACATGAGCACATTGTGCCGTTTTAAGAACATCATCAAAACAGTTTATGGTTATTTGAAGGATCAGTTTACTTGTATTACAAAAAAAAAATGTATCACTTAACCATGGTAGCCATGTGGATAGTTTTGGATCTTGGATGCTCAGGATAGCTTTGTCTGAAACTCCTGGGGGTGAAAAAAGGTAATGTGTGCCGCTTAAAACGTTCAGTTTAACTTTCTAAACGTCTGGATAATGCACAGAACTCCCAGTTAATAGTTTCCCTTTGATGAAGAGTTCCACGGTGACATCTGTGGCTTATACAGATAATCAGGGCATCATTTCTGGAAAGAGAACTTGCTGTCGAGTTTTAGCAACGTGATATTTCAATCATCCTGTATAGAGGCACATTAAGGCATTAGCAGGTTTTTCAAAAGTGTATCTTTGCTGTCCTTTGCTGTTTTTAGCGAAGATTAACAGGCTAGTATTCAGCTTTGTGACGATATTGATCAATCCTAAATCTAGAAATGCATCACTGGACATTCACGGCACACTGTATCTCAAAACCTCAGCAGATTCAATTCAATTGTATTTATAGTATCAAATCATAACAAGAGTTATCTCCAGACACTTTACAGATAGAGTAGGTCTAGACCACACTCTATAATTTACAAAGACCCAACAATTTCCCCCAAGAGCAAGCACTTAGTGCGACAGTGGCGAGGGAAAATGGAACCCAAACTTTTCTGTTTGGCCAGATGCCACTAGGGTTAAGTAGACCGTACACGTGTCTTTGTAATTTTGGTTGAACTGCAGAAACTTCACAGTGCATTGCAGCTACTATACTTAAGGCAATTTTACTTCAGACTGCAACTCTACAGAATGAATGTTTAGGCACAGGATTGGTGGGTGTAGGAGAGGTAGCAAGATAGTGTTGCAGGCGGTAAGAAAAAAAAAAACCTTTACATAAAGGCTCTGTCTGAACTCACTCCCACGTTCACTACTCCCTATATACAGTAATATACCCAACAGTTTACTATAGACTGTGGTGAGCAATACGTTGAAATGTATTATTGTCATGAAAAACATAAGTCTGTGATTAGAGTGTGTTACATAGATAATAGAGAGGTATTTTGAGGCAGCCAGGTTGCTAAATAGTTAACCAGAGAACTGGGCGTGATGAATTATCTTAAAAATAATCATGTGCCGTACTCAGGGACATTTAAGCTTATGAAACTTATTAGTCACTAGTCCCTATGACTGAATCCAAAAAGCACCTTAAACATTTGAAAGCAAGGTGTTTTTCATAATCTTTGCATTGAAGTGTTGCACTATGTTACATGTTTAGAAAGTTGCTATCATTTAAATGTAGCTGACTTCGGAAAGCATCCTCACTCCGAATCATTGTGTAATTCCTCAAATTTCATTTCAGATTGGATGCTTGACGAGAGTTAGCGGTCGACTTGTCAGATACTTCAATGTCTTTGCACTTTGCCCTCTGTGTAACGCTGAGCTTAACTGGCAGATTAAAGCCACTCGTTCACCTCTAAATCGGAGCTCAAATGTTCCCGTGGACCGAGGCGCGGAGTATCCGCAGGCGAGACATGACTTCATCCCAGTCCAGGTAGGCGCCCTCAAGGTGTCGCAACCTGTCGGGCCGGCTGATGTAGTTCTTTCGCCCGTGCAGCAGACGCCAGTTATCGAAGGTCACTATGTCGCCTGAAATACAACAACACCAAACGCATCAGTTACGAAGGTATGAGGTAATTATCATTTGATCCTCATTTCAGTAAGGAACTAAATGCTTCTCGGTCTTGGAAGCAACAATCGGTTACAGCTGTAGGCAGGAAAGTAGTTAAACCAGACATGCTAATGTTACGTGTATGTAATGCCGTGCCTAGTTACAATTGCTAATTTATGATTGGACCGTCCAGGTAAGGGGTTTAGTAATCTTATGTTGACGACGTTTCACTTACGGGGCGGTTCCGGTTGGACCGGAAGCCCGTCCCATTCCGCTTTCTTTGTATCGGCGTTCTAAACTCCGGTCGATTCGGGGAAACATCCTCCGAGCTAGAACCGACAATATTTATCTTCTTTTTTTTTTTGAGTAAAATTCTCATCAAACACTCGACAGCCGTTTAAATTCCAAAGCTCGCCTCCCTACGTGCACGTGTTCCAGCAAAACAAGTTTCCTTCCCGAGGCTATTTTGCAGAGGCACCGTACCTGCGTCCGGCCCTTTTTGCGCGGCCCAAGACGACTGTGGTTGGTTTAATGAAATGCCAATAAACCGGAGCAGCCAGGCCCTCCACCGCAGCGCTGTGGAGGAGGGTCTGGCAATGCGAGACTAGGGGTTCAGAGAATGGCCGTTTCTTCGCGTCTCGCTCCTCTCCAAGACGGCGGGCTTTTCACTCCACCCTTGAGTGGGGCTATTTGGAAAACGAGTTCAACACTTTGACGTGGTTAGACGACACCTACAAACAGGTGTGTTTGAAGCACGCTGAACCCTTTAAGCAACCTCAAAGGACGCGTCATCAGGATGGAGGCGTGAGCCCTGGCTGCTGCTGTCCAAACACAGAAACACTGTCTCCCTACTTATTGCACCATGCTGCTACGCTTTGATGTCCTTAATGTCTGGTACAATAGCATTAGGGCTCCTGCACACTGCCGGCGTGGCGCGGGCGTGGCGCTTCTGTTGCGTGTCAGTTGCGTGGCGCGGGCGTGGTGTTTTATATGTCTTTGCACACCAGAAACGTGTCTGACGCGGCGCTGCTGCTGCTAGCCTTGTCTGTACACATGTATGTTTCCCATTGATAAATGGGAGTTGATAATTGGCAGTATTGACGGCAAAATAGGCTACAGAATATTTCGTTCTGTATTGACAGGTTAAATATTTGAAAATCAATACTTTTTAAATTACATTTTTATTTGCATTTATGTCAAAACCTAGAGACTTCCAAACAACAAAATGTCATTTATGAAATGTATTCGTATCAAAATGACATAAACATCTTTTCGTATTCTATTTTGCCTGGAAACTCTTCTTTGCGTGAAAAATAGGCGTCGGTCCCATATCTAGCATGCACACGGTTTCGGCGCGGCTCGAGCAGGTCATGCAGGCAGCGTGCGAGCTCTAACCTGTTAACGTGGGAGCCGAAATAAAAACGGACACGCCACGCAGGCAGTGTGCTGGAGCCCTTACTTCTTCTCTGTCACTTGATGCTGCAGACTTTGCTGAGCAGTGATTATTTAGAGAGGGTTGCCCCCACCCTCGAGGTAATTTGATTAGGTCTACAGTGACCGAGACAAAACTGACTGATGTTGTAGTGACCGTGATGATGACAAAGATGTTGTAGGCCGCTGTGCCGTGTCCTGTTTACTACAAGCCTGAGTATCCTGCAGAGTGGATCCTTCTCTCTCAGAGCCTCACTGACGTTTTTCCATGTCCTGTCTTATTTGAATTTTTCAGCCGCTGAATAATAATTTCGGGTACGTAAAGCCTCAGAAGACTGTAACTGTGATGTTAAGCTTTACAGACACATTTCCCTGTGCTAGTTATTGTTCTATCGGTAGAGTGTACAGAGGTGCACACTGACCTGGCATCATTCTGTAGGTGACTACGTTCTCCGGCCGGTTCATGATATCCACGTAGGCCTTCAGCGCTCTGTAGAAGGGCTGCACCTGATGCACGGGGAGGTCCAGCACCGAATCTCTGGTGGCGTTGTTGAAGTTTATCCTCTCGACTCGGCCGTCGGCAGTGACGCTGCTCGGAGGAGACAGGGAAGGACAGAAACGTTCGATGAAAAACAAAGACGACTATTAACGTCAATTAATCCGCACAGCGTTCCGGGATGGGAGAAAGACGTGCTCTGGTTTATTGGCATTTCTTTAAACCAATCACAGTCGTCACGGGTGGCACTAAGCGCCGGACTGAGACACGGTGCCGCTGCTAAATAGCCTCGGGAAGGGACACGTGTACGTTCAAAGGTTGTTTTAGTCGTGCAACAGGAAACTCCGATTGGACAGATAGTCTAGCTAGCTGTCTGGATTTACCCTGCAGAGATCTGAGGAGCAGTTAGCCATAGTTTAAAATTCCAACACAAAGAAAGCGGAAGGTAACGGACATCCGGCAGAAAAGAGTGAATGAATGAATTACCGGCGGCACCGGAGCAATCCCGGAAGACTTACAAAACATGAACTGGCAACAATTTTGATAACTGATTAAACATTTAAGTCATATCTAGCAAACGTGCCAAATTCGCTAGTAGGGCTTCAACTAATGATCTTTTTTTTTTATTTTTTATTATTGAATAAGCTGATATCATCTGGTATGGAACATTTCAGAAAATAGCGAAAATCAATGTGAAGGTTTGCTGCTTTCTTTCACAAATGCACAGTCAGTACTATGGGATATTTGACTGTTTGGACAAAACAAGCATTTTGAAGACGTCACTTTGGGCTCTGGGAAACTTGACAGGAATTTTCCATATTTTCTGACATTTTATAGACTCAAACAAGAAAATAATCAATAGATTTATCAATTACGAAAATAAATCACTTGGTTCCAGTCCTTTTACCCAGAGAAGGATTTGAAGGACACATTAATTGAATGGTGTTTTCGACTGATCTCGTCAGGTATTTTACATGGCCAAAAGTATGCGGACACATGAACATCAGACCCAAATGTGGTTGTTACGACGATCGATATTATTGTGCTGCTATAACACACTGCTCTCTTTAAAAGTGCTTTATTTATTGTGCTTACATGTGACTTGACTTGACCAATCTTCTGTTCCACATGGTTTTGGAGGCCATTTAAAGTATATGTGGACATAATACCTCTGAACAGCAGATGGCAGTGTCCCATTTCAAATGCCACACACAAAGTCTTCAAAGAAATGTGCGAGGTCTGTTTCTGCTTCATATAGAGATAGCAAATGAGTGGGGGAATAAAAAAAACAAACAACCGGTGATCTGAAAGCCCATCGCCACTTACTCGATGATGCATTTCTTGGACTGCAGCATGAAGTCACAGTAGTCCGTCCCCGTGTCGGTGTAGTCCACGAGGAGCGAGCTGAGTGTCCTGAAGGCCTCTGTGTCTTCTCGCTGCAGCTGCTCGGCCATGTGGAAGCCGTCCACCACCTCGCTCTCCCCTCCTGCCTCGGCCTGGGTGATGCAGTGCAGAAACTGCACCTACAACAGCAACGACACACACACACATGCCGCACAAATGCTCGTTTTTACAACTCTTAACGAAATAAAAGACGAATGCCAGCAGACCGAAACAAACATATAAAAGCAGCGCATAAATGCATAAGTGATACCATATCCGTTTAGTGCAGTTTAATCCTCTAAATATACCATATGAGTCCGATTTTTACTCACTCCAGGTGCGAAGTGCAATGCAGGGTAGTCGGAATGGAGACTGAGCCTTCCTGAAGTGTAGGCTACATTGTTTGCCATGTATTTGTCCTGGACCTGCCACGTGTGCCTAAAGACAAAGATAACATTTATTAATAACCTCCCCGTTAATTATTTCACTTTGAAGATAAGCAGCGATGATTAGGGTGTGTGGAGAAAAGGATGGGATGACATGAACTTTGCAGGGATCCCTGAGGGGAAAGTGGGCAGCTTCACAGGAATGCATAAGACTGTAGTCTCTGAAGTAGACACTTCATTGAGATGCAGTAGGAGTCGAGCGCTAATGAGGTAAAGTTATCTTCAATGTTCTGTTTGCATGGCTCGTTTGGACGCCCGACTCATAAGACGCTCTGGTTTCTCTAGTTTCTCTGATGGCGGGCCTTCAGCTTTAGTCTGCAGTGTCTTTACTTCCAGCAGTATGAGCTCATCCGCTGGCAGTGGAAAAGCTTTACGCTCCAAACCTCTGTTCTGACTGAGTGCACCAGGTAATTCCTCTAGCTTAAAAAAGCTGGAATGCTCTTAGGTTGTTTTCCCCCCCGTCTCTGTCCTCAAGTAATCAGCACTGCAGTAAGTCAAAGTGATGAACTCCGGTGTGCTGAAAGGGCCAACAGACCCTCTCTAAGCTTCTCCGTGGAAACAAAATGAATCAAAGCCACAGATAATTGACTGGTGGACACGTTTTCCTAAACATTAATGTTGTAAAGTGAGAATCTAAGGACTTCTTTCATCAAACTAGCTGTCCCCCCGATTCCCTGGAAAAGGGATGTAAATACAAGTTGTGTTTAATTTTGACTAATGACACTTCCTGGGCTCTGCTCCAGCTTCAAATATGATCAGTGGAAATGTCTGCAGTTCGGGATTTAGTGGGGAGTCAGATTATTAAACAGTGGCTTGGCTGGGGATGACGAGAAAAAATGGTTGAACGTCACAGAGTCTTACCCATAGAATGTTAGCCTGAGATAACCAATCCGCTCAGCTAGTCTGGCCACTTGGCCTTGCTCTCCCGGAGCCCCCTTCAGGTAGACGATGCCAACACGTCGCAGGGCCAAGAGCCAGGCCAGCGCCGCCTTATCGTCATGGAGGACTTCCTGGTAGTTGGCCGTGGGAATGCGCAGTTTGGAGTCCCAATAATAACGCTCTGAATTGAGAAAGAGCATGTGGAAGAAATGTCACTTCATCATAGTGGGGATTTACATAAATACAGTCAGGTGTTTTTTTGTTTGTCTGACAAGAAATAAGCCGTGTGTCTGCAATGCACCGACATGAAGCTTTTCCAGCGAACAGTCTGTCTTTGTCCTGGCCTGTAGCTGCTCTGTTTAACAAACACTGCACAACAACAACAGAACTGATTTGTATCATAGCAACTTTATCAGCTATCACATTCTTTTTTCTTCTTCTTAGGTTAGGTTTTTGCATGGACATGAATTGTAGCCACATTCAGAATTCACAGATATAACAAGTTTGAATGCACGGAGATACTTAATGTTTTCACTTAGACACCTGCCTCAACTTTATCCCATTGTTTGGTTCAACAACAAAAAAAAAAAAAGAAGACCAGAACCATCCTGGTGTGCAGCAGGAATGAGCTACAGTATAGAGCATGCCCATTCCCATATACATTCCGTCAACATTTATCGCTACGTTTAGGACACATTGTTTTACCGAGATGGCGGAAAGAAAGTTGAATAATGTGCCTGAAGCGCTGTCTGGTGTGCTACAGGCAAAGGAAAGCAAGTCAAGTATATTGAACGAAACACATTATCAATGTGTAGTTGTTTTTGCCAGGCTTAAAAATGGAACTAAATACTGAAGAAGAAAACCTTAGAAGTGGCTAGCAGTGTGACAGTGCGTGTAACTTTATTTTTGGTCTCCTGTGTCTTTCATTTAAAAAAAAAAAAAAAAAAACGTTGCAGCTTGCCACTGCATGCAGTAGTCAACGCACTTCCAAGATGAATATCACGCTGAGAAAAATCTGCCCGTCTCCATCAGACAGACAGACAGAAGTGGAAAAAATCCTCCCACTGCTCTCCACCCAGCTGGCTCGACTCCTTTTTTCCATGCAGCCTCTCTCCAGTGACTTGCACAGGAACAGCTGCTAAGTACATTTGCAGGAGGACGGGGGTTTAGCTGAGGAGATTGTGTACCTGTCTGTCTGATGTTTGTGTCTCGTCCTCGTGTCGCTTTTCAGTACCTGCCAACCAAATGGCTGCATCACAAACACATTACAAGGCTAGAGTCAGCAGGAGACGGACACACAGCAAGGCGAGCTCACTGAACCTCTATGCATAATTTATCATCCTCAAGTGTCTAAAAAAAAACGTTAGAAGACAATGTGACTGTGAAGGCCAAAAAGATTTACTGTTTTAGGAATTTTAGTGCCTCGTTGATGCAGGGAGGCACAAAGCACGCGAGATGAAACCGAGAAACTGATGAAAATGAGTCAGAAACACAGTGGTCATCATGACTCGCAGACTGCCCTCCAAGCCGTTGTCACAAATTATCAGCTTCTGGCTGCACAGTTCAAAGGGTCAGGAACTCCCCCGCTTGTTAAAACTTGTCAAGAGGACGGAGGGAAACCAAAAAGTGGGGCAAAGGTCAAGCCTGGATGTTACAATTGCTCTTGTGAAACTGGACCTGGATATCTTGTACAGGCACGGCGGTGTTTGGACTCCGCATTTCAGGGTGTCACCCGTGACAAAGAGGCTACGGCGCTGGACGCTGTGTGCATTTACATCAGCTGTGCAGCCCTGGCTGCAGTTTAGCACGCATCTCATTTGGAACACGCTCGTTGCTGTCAAGTGAGTTCACACCGTGGCGGCCGGGTCAAACAAAAAAGATGAGAACTTTGCATGAATATCTGCCTTCTAATCATATAAAATCATATAAACAGCTCCTCACATGTACTTTAACTGGGAAGGCTAATTGCAAATCTTAGATGGGAATGATCAGAAGAAAGTTCTTTTTTTAGTCTCTTGTCAGCTCACACTGGCACCAGATTAAAGAACAAATAAGGGCTTTTTCACCCCAACTATGCTGTAGATACAAATCTGGTCATATTCAGAGCCGGTAAAAAAACTGAGCTACAAATGGTGGAAAGGTACATCATTTATTTAAGTAATGTACAGCGTTTGGTGTTTTAAGCCCCCAACGTCGTCTTCCAGGCAATGCTGCATGGAAGGCACGAGGGTTAGACAAGAGTTAGGGTTAGGTGCCTAGAAGTCGACGGTGGGGGCTTAAAACACCATTGAGCGTACTTACAACTTACTTCCTGTACTTTTACTCAAACATATGTCAGAAGGAAATACTCTTCTCCACTGCAATTATGCGACAGCTACAGTTACTGAAAGGGGCCATTCTGATATTAACTTTTACTTTTGACATTTTACTGATTTTGTTTTGATTTGATTCATTTAGCACATGTAGAAAAACAACAGTGTTACATAACAAAAAAAGACCCAGAAAATCCTCAAGGGTTTGAGGCAAAGCTGGGCTGCTTTTTGAGTGGGATAATTATGAAATTGATGATTAGGGGTAAAAATGATGGCAATAAACTCAAAGGTAGTGTTTTGTTTAATGATCCATGAACAAATTGGGCAACTTGAAGATCACTGATTTGATAAATGTTAAGAATGCCAAATTTGTGAAACAGAGGTTGACGTGTGACTCTTTGGAGCTAAGGAGCCAATGATTCTGGCCGCTTGCTTTTGTAAACGAAACATCGGTTGCAGCTTAGTTTGGTGTGCGCTAGCCCAGGCAATATTGCAATAACTAATAAAAGGACAAATCATAGGACTGATATTTCCGTGTTTATAACAGATTTAGAATCACAGCTCTCATAGCGTTGTTTTCAGCCGCAGCAAACTGCAGTTTTTTTAAACAAACAAGCTCTTAAAAAAAAAACACTGTACACTACCCGCTCAGCGCGACAGACGGACACAGTTAGAGACTGGCTGGTGAAAATAGTGGAGCAATCGGCAGCTAAAGAAATTAAGTTATTAGTTATTATTATTATTCACCAAGTGGCCAAAAACACAGCTCCTAATGAATGATAATGTTGCTAAATTCTCAAACTGTATGTCAATGTTGTGTTCACAGCTTGTTTACACTGCTTGTTAAAGCTGGTTTAAGTACATTTGCTCATCTGTGTAAATAACACTGTGGTTTTCACAGGAAGGGCTGTACTGGTGTGTGCTTGAAGGAACCCCGCTGACAGTCTGACAAGATAGTATATGGGCATAATCCCCTCTCCCGTTTCCCCCTTGGTCGTGGTCTGCTACAGTGGCTTTTCCAAATGAGGAAACCTGAAGCCGTGGCTCCTGTGGCTGTCAGGCAGCTCATGGCAGTTTGGCTCTGTCCTCACTGTGCTCTGTTTAAGCTCAGAGGGCTGCGTCGCTCTCCTCTGCAGCTGTGAGAGCCTTCAAAGCTTTGTTTCAGTCACTGCAGTTATCCAGAGAGCTTTTGTTTTGACTTGGTTACGTTTTATCACAGAGCTCGGATCAGCTCCCTTCAATGGGCCGTGTGTGGAATGCACAATGGAAGGCTCAAAGCCAGATGGGCAGAAACAACCTTTTTTTTAAAGAAAGAATGGGCTTTATAAATTAGATTCAAGCTGCTGTTTATACTAGAAGCACATTTTAGAGATTATACGGAAATAAAATAGAATAAGATTGCCTTATTTCAGCTGCAATCTGATCTCTAAATATGCCATTCTTGGATACTTATTTGATTTTAGTGATGTTTTAGTATCAATAAAGTGGTGGAATGTAAGTACTTTACTTTATTACAGAGTGAGGTATTTGTTCTTTACCCAAGTGTTTCCATTTCATCCCATTTTATGCTTGTACTTCATTACAATTAGGTTAGAAATATAATACTTTTTGTTCTATGTATTTATTTGACAGCTGCAGTCACTAGTTACTTAACACATTAAGATTTCATGCACAAAACATACTATGATCTTATAAAATATGATGCATTTTTACAAATGAAACTACCTAACAGTAGCTACATAAGGCATACATATATAAATGAGTGCCTTGGCCAACTTTGACAGTAAAATGCCACTTACACATTAATACACCAGTAATAAGAATCCAATAATATACAATAGTATAACACCCACTTAGAGCCATTGTTCTGCATTATGAATATTTTTACTTTTGGTACTTTAAAACACATTTTACTCATAATACACGTACTTTTTCTTAAGTGACATTTTCAACACATAAATCTTACCTGAAACATATTCTTATATTTCGCCAAGTGTCGCTACTTTTACTAAAGTAAGAGTTTTAAATACTTCTCCTCACCACGGAATAAAGCAACTTTTGACTTCCCCATTAATGACAGCAAGTAATAAATCATTAACACTGTTTCATGTGTAGGTGAATACAGATTATTTAAGCAGGCTTCTTCACCCCCAACACAGCTTGTTCACAGCTGCAAGAACTAAATCTGCTTAATGAGTAATGATTAGTGTTCTTGAGAAGACATAGCACCCATTACATTACCATAGTGGCAACATGTTGTGCATTCATTAGTGTTAATTTTATGCAATTTGCTAAACTAAATTAGCCTGCCAAACTTAAGAGCAACTAAATTACTTGTTTTAAAGAGGGTTTAGCAATATATTTGGTAAACTGTTTACTTGTGAAAAACATAGTTTTTGTCATAGCAGGCATAACGTTTTAACATAATCCTATTTGCACCAGACATTTGAAAAGTAAAAAATAAACAGTGTTCCTAGTTATATTCCAGTCAACAATTAGCATGTGTGTTTGTGTTTTCACAATGTGCGTAATGTGTGTTTGTGTGTGACGTATATGTCACCGGTGCTGCAAGAAACTCATTCCACCCTCCACTAATTCGACAAACACACCTTTATCTGTGAAACATACCTGGATGACAGAGCAGCCAACCGCTGCACTCCCAGTTTGGAGGAGACAGAGTGAGCAGTGTTTTCTCACTGGAGAGCTGCAGGCCCTCCACACACACACACACACACACACACACACACACACACACACACACACACACACACACACACACACACACACACTAATCCAAACACAACTCTTTCTCCATCAGCAAGTTTAGCTTCCCAAAATTCTACAGAGCCTTGCAGTAGTTTTTCGAATGATGTCCCTTTTGCCAACGTATTCTCAATGCTTTCAGTATTGTATAAAGCGCCAAGCAGGAGGTCTGGCTTGCCAGAGAAATGAAAAATCCAATCATTATATTTACCAAGCTTTATGTGCAGTCTGATGTAAAGGTGTTGGAATTTCAAAAGAGATGACAAAGGGAATGGATTTAACCCAAATATAGTTGATCCTTAAAGGAATTACAGGAATACACTGTGAAAAATAAACTGTGTGGGTGAAAAATAGTGAAATTTGTTGAAACGAGGCCTAGTTTCTCTTGAAAAAGACATCTGATATGTGGAAGCTTTGGCTAACCATCATTATTTATGACTATTGTCAATAGTCCATAATAGCACACAATGATAAAAGCTAATTTTGACAAATGAAAAACACTCATAGTTTACAGTTTAGATTCGTCAAATTCCTTGCTGGTTGATAACGCACCATATGTACATGTGTATGTAATCTCGTGTTTGGAAAGACGGTTCTGCTGAAGCGGTAAATGGTGTGTGAAGTGACTGTCCGGTTCGGGGAAAACAGTTTTTCCATGGAAGGACCTCCGCAGTTATGTTTCCAGGAGCCTTCTCTGTCAACTGACGAGTGATGACAGAGAAGGCTAAATTCAGACCAGATGGCAAAGGGGAATCACCAGCCAGACAGGGAGTTGACAAATCAGCTGCTACTTGGCTGAGTTATAGAATCAGTCAGTAGAATTAATAGAGAAAAGTCCAAACTCAACTGAGTCTGTTTAGTCCAGAAGTTTACCGTAAATGGCATACAATAATTGACGTATATTGAAGGTATTTAAAACAGGAAATAAAAATCAATATTGTCACAAGCCAGACTGCAAACTACAAAGAAAATTGGTCAAACTTGATTTTGTTCCACATGGCTCTCATTAATTGGAGAATTTGTGAGAGCTGTGTGGAGACAATACCAGCACAACTTTTTTGAGTATTTGAGTATATCCCCTTCAAAAGTTAAAAAAGAATAATGTATTAAAAATAGTAAAAAAATAAAAAAAAATAAATAAAAACAAAGTCTTTAAACTGACTAAAAGCCAGGCGTATAATGGGTCCCATGTGTATTTAAAGATACCACTATTTTCAGCTCCCCTTTGGTTCTTGGGCAGGCTCCTCTAAATAGCTGAATATACTTCAAAATAATGCAAACACTGAAAGAGGGCGTGCAAACTGTTCCGTTTACACGACATTGGGTGTCTGCATAGGCCGATGTGTCGACATGTGCAAACTGCTTGTGGTCATACATTTTCGTCTGCACATAGACACCCACAAAGAGTAAAGCAAAGATGCTCATGTACATGGGCAGATGAAATTTACACATGACCTTCAAAGCTATGTGGATGTGGAAATTATAATTTCATTTTAAGGCTTTTGAGCAAAAGAGCTAAAAGCTGCTGCACAAAATGTTTTCATCCTGCACTTTAAAACAATTAAAAGGCTTCTTCAAAAGTACTATTGGGGGCTTTCCGACCGGAGGGATTTTTGCAGTTCTTAGAACTAAACGTTCTTAGAACACTTTTTTTGTCGTGTTCCGACAGGAAAAATTTGGGGATTTTTAAGTTCCTCTGGCCACTGTAGCGTACTTTTTTAGCTCCTACTTCAGAGCAGGGTCTCGAACTTATAAGTCATGCCCACTGCCAACTCGGAACTTGCAGGCAGAGCAACGGGACATGCAGAACAATGGGACATTTTTAACAATTTTCACCATCTTATTCGTCATTAAATTCACTTCTGACAACGTTTTAGGCGAGAAATTAACTGTTTAGATTTCGAATATAGGCAGTCTTGCGAAAATTGATGCCGAATTGACAATTTGCTTCAAAGTTTTCGGAGTTGAGAAGCTCCATGAAGTGAGGCGACAGCCAGCAAGCGCTCGTCGCTCGGCCAGTCATGCTCAGACACCTCGCTGTAAGCTGGAGGTCTCTCAGACCGCTCTCGTAAATAAGAGGCTTTGATTTCGCTGTTGACGGTTCGTTCGTTTAAATATCACAACACATGTCCATCATAAGATTAACGGGAACCCGTGGTTAACTGTCTTTTTGGAGTTAAACTCCACGTGTCCTGCGGCTCGCCGGCCGTCACACACACACACACACACACACACACACACACACACACACACACACACACACACACACACACACACACACACACACACGTCCACAGTGCAGCAGGCAGAGGCGGGGTCTGTTCCGAGTATAATAAAGCCCCGTCTGTGTTGAGCAAAACATTACGTGAATTACTACGAGAATGGACGTGCATTTAAAATAGGAAAAGTGCACAAGTATTAGCATCATTTGTTGTTGTTGTATGTGGCGCTAAGGTCTAGTGACGATGCTATAAAGATCGTTACCGTGCTTGCGTCACTCCCTTACCCCTCCTACCAGTCCCTATGGCCACTTGGCCAGTGGGAATGCAAACGGAAAAAGAGATTTTGGGGGAGAGTAGTTCTTAGAACTGCTTAGAAGTGTACTTTTCCTCTAAAAAGTACAAGTACTATCCGGTCGGAAAGCACCTATTGTCCGTACATTTTTTGTGAAATCTGTACAAAAACAAGCCGCTAAAGTAAGGCCAAAATTTGGCTGCGACTAGTAACTAGGAATGTTTTTTTGGCAGGTCAGAGGAAGACAGCTGTTACAGTTAGAAATCTCATTGCACCTTTAGTGACTCATTGTTTTTAGTCAATCTCACTCTTGAGAAATGTACCATAAATTTTACAAAATCTGTCCAGCATACTCCTTTCCCTAGGCTTTTACATACTTGCATCATATTTTGAAAGTGTTGGACTAAACTACACTGTAAGATACCATGGTCCATGGTCAAGAATGAACTTTCTAGAATAAAAGAAAATCTATTATTATTGAATCTGTTAATATTGTATTGTTAACTTTTTACAGAGGGCTTTATATAATAGCAGCAGTATTGATCAATACAAGGAAACTAAATTAAGAACAAAATCCCAATTTTAACTAAGTGCAAGACGGAATAAGAAGAATAAAATCAACTTTATTAAGACCGACACATCAGCCTAATCAGAAACATGGAGCTCAAATGGAGCTTTTGTTCTGCTACTAAAATATGAAATGAGCAATCTACTGCAAGGAACAAAAACAATCTGCAAATGATTATAGTAAACAGGCGTAAATCTTTAAGCTCTTTTGTCATTCAACCATTGTTGCTCGCTGTGTAAAACTTCACCAAACTTAAAATGCAGAGCAGAAAGAAATGTCAGGCCCGAAAGGCCAGGCAGTGGTACTTACTTCCATTAGTACAACTTGATGCAGTTACTCTGAGTGACGACAGCAAATGACTCAATGTGTCACAGAAATGACTAGGGGTGGGAAAATTAATCGATTCTCTAGAACGATTCAATGCTCGGTTCTGTTAATTATCGATCATTTTTTTAATGTGTTGATTTTTATTTAAAAGTTACTGTCTCCAGACAAGTACAAATCAGAAAACAGAATGACTGAAAGAGGACGGGATAATGGACAACAACTCTTTAGAGTTTAGGCAAGAAAAAATGGCCAAAAGGAAAAACAAATTACATTTTGTATATATACACATGATCTAATAAGACATACATAAAATAATTAGGCAAAACACATATAGGCTGTTCATCTACTTTATCACATTACATCTGACCACCTCATGTTTCATGTTCTAAGAAGCCAATTATCCAACTTTAAACACTAAATGACTGAACCTCTGACATGGGAGATTACTGTGAGAGAAGGTGACTTTCACAAGCATGTTTAAGGCTTAAAGGACAATTCCAGCGCAAAACGAACCTAGGGGTTAACAGATGTGTACCCACTCTGTCGTTCTCTGAGACATGTTTTCATGCTAATCGAATGTGTTTGTAGCTTGAAACAAGCTAGCGCGGACCGCTGGTTAGCTTACAACGCTAGTATTCGGGGCACAGGGAAAGACTAAAAGACTACTAGAAAAAACTAATCGCTATTTATACCACTAAAAAGGCTCTAAATATCACCACACTTCAACGGTAGCATAATGAGGGTCCCTAAATGTTAACCGAATCAGTGAGAACATTGTAAGTGTACAGACAGTTTAGAAAGACAGTAGCTCCCAAGACGGCGGCCGCCTGTATACGAGAACGCGACTGTCTTTATAATCTATCTTTTTACTCAGTGGTCCGCGCTAGCTTGTTTCAAGCTACAAACACATTCGATTAGCATGAAAACATGTCCCAGAGAGCGACAGAAACATGTAACACACACTGTTATTAACCCCTAGGTTCGTTTTGCGCCGGAATTGTCCTTTAAGCATGGAATGACTACAAAATAAAAAACCTCAGTAGACAAAACATTTCATTAAAACTTGTGTGTGACAAATACTGTATATGTCAAAATCTAAGCTTTGTCTAGCTGCTTTGTCTAGGAAGTGATTAGCAAACTCTGAGTAGCAAACTCAGATTTATATGTATATTTTTAAATATCACGCATGGAAATGTACATAAAAAAAACTGTTGCATTGAGATGCATCGATAATCGGTTTAGAATCGAATCGCTGGCCTCTGAATCGAATCGTGGGGTGCCAAGAGATTCCCACCCCTAGAAATGACATGCCATTATGCCTTGTTGAGGGCGAGCGATTCAAAAAAAAGTTTTCTCAATAAGAGAAATGTTATAAAGCCAAGAACAAAAACTCCTTTTACAAACTACCGATGTATGCTGGTGGATACGTGTGTGAGAAAAGGCTGTGAGCTGTGTGTCTGGGCATATTTTTTACTTTTTCGAAAAAGCCATTTAACCTGTTTCACATCTCTCTTTTAAATAACATGACATGAAATTAGTCATGATTCCCTCCCCGACTAAATAAACATGACAGGCACAAAATGGGGGGGGGGGCCGAGAAGATGACATGGTTTAAATATTAAAAGCATTTGGCAGGTGTTAAGAGTAAATCACTGACAGATGTATCGGTAAAAGGAAGAGTCATTGCAGATAAGGTTGTGAGTGACGTACGCTGTTTGTCTTCCCGAGAGCCATTCATCATCATCACCCTCCTCCAAATGACATGAAAGGTTCAAAGTGCACATGCCAGCCAGAAAACAGCATGTGTGATTTCCAAAGGTCGAATGAATGAGATGAGATGCAACGCTTGTGTTGACGATTACAGAAATGAAGGCGTTTGTTAAACACAAATACATATGACAGCACGGTTGTCACATAGCAGTATAATAGCCAATTCAATATTTGACTAAAGACGCCACCTGCTGAGTGGCCCATGAAGAAGTTTGTCCAATGAAATAGAAATAAATAAACGAGACAAAACAAGACAAATTTAATGGTAGTAGTGGCTGGACATTTCTGACCGAAAGACATTGCCAGCCATCGAGCCACGCCACTACCTTGACAACCAAAATCCATGCACTGGAATAAAAACAAAAAAATAGTGTCCAAACAGTAACAACTGTATATTGGGATATTATACATTGAGTGAGGAAATATCTGTAGGAACTCCTTAGTCTCGGACAGCAGCCAGTTTGAGGTTAAATTCCTGGTTATACATACCTACAGGCTCAGGGATTTGTTCGTTCCCAAGGAAGGAAATACTGACAGCAGTGAGCTTGTGTTTGGTAAGAACATGCAGATCTGTATTTGACCCTCACTTTAAATCAGTTTTCCATATGGCAGAGGCAGAAAGGGGGTCTGAATGAGACTCTCATTTATACAGACGTCAGCCTTTCAGAAGGTCCACTGCTTTACACTGTTTCACATGCAAACATACTGTTCCTCAGTTCAGTTATGACTACTGTAGAGTAGATGTGCAAGGACAATAAACTAGAGATGCTGACAAATCACATGTGCATCCAATACGCTACAGTAGACATTTTAAAATCAAGGCCTACCTGAAGAACTAAGTCATTTCTAAGTAAAATCTGTCTGAGAATGATTGCAATTTAAGCGATAAGAAGCCCAAATTCAACACTTTCTTGTTGATCTCTATATTTGGGACTGTATAATACAAGATTAAAACGTTTTCATTATAATGTAATATCTGCCTTTTAGTACTAGCAATAGTACTATTTCCACGTTTCACTCCAATAATAGCTGCTGCTGAACCACGCATTGCGGTTTGAGTTGCACAACTCCATAGAAACGGTAAAAGCAGAAGAAAAAAACATTACTTCAGACATAAAAGCAGGAGGTATAGTAAAGGCTGAATAATATCCCCAGAGCTCCAATTTTCATATTGACCTCACAGTGTCCCATGTGTGCTTAACTTTCACTGTTGAGAACACTTTAACAGGCATACTTGGGCCTGTAAAATCTAGGTGCACTGCATGAAAAAGGAAACAGAAATTCAAACTGTGGACTACGCTTCAGTGAGTTAACGTCATGGAGAAGTAAGGAGCCAAAATCCTCGGAGGTTAACGCTGTTCATCATCCATCTTGTGAGAATGTAGACCTTTTCGGTGCAAGGAATTTCATGCTGACACTCAGGAGGAAATAATTAAACCCAGAAAGAGAGAGAGAGAGAGAAAGAGAGATAGAGAGTGTGTGTGTGTGTGTGTGTGTGTGTGTGTGTGTGTGTGTGTGTGTGTGTGTGTGTGTGTGTGTGTGTGTGTGTGTGTGTGTGTGTGTGTGTGTGTGCACTTCATCTTGTATTGTGTTTTGGTGCAGGAGCGCTCCTGGCTCTGAGCTGAGAAAAAAAAAGTCTACTCTACATAATGACTATCTGTCTGTAAATTGTTATGGGGGGGATCTGTTTACACTTCAACATGAATGGAGGAGTTCTACAACACCCACTCTCACACACACACATAGCCTTAATCAGCCTGGAACAGAGCAGGAGCCACTCAGCCCTGTGGGTCCTTCAGGACCACGTGTGTGTACACAAACCCGACTACAATCCATCCCCCGCTCCACTGAAATGCTGCTACCTTGTTCCACAGCTGAACTTTCTCCTCTGCTGTCTGGCAGACTGTAAAACATATTGGGCCATTGTAAATGTACTGTAAAATTGGTTCTATTTCCAGTCTTAAAATAAACTCCTTCCTTAACAACCCTGTTATGTTACTGAGAAGAAGAAAAAACGGTGAAAGAAGAGTTTAAATGAGAGGCATCTTTTTTTTTTCCCAGGAAAAGGTTAGAGAGAAAGTCCACTCATTTTCATTAAAACAGCTACACACACACACACACACACACACACACACACACACACACACACACACACAGACACACAGACACACACACACACACACACACACACACACAGAGAGCACTGCTTAATTACATAATAGATGTTAACAAGCATTTTATTCAAAACCACTCAATTTCTACTGTTGCTACATGCCAAGTGTTTACCATTACATCTAAATTCAAAGTATAGTTCTCCTTTAAGTTGTCCCTTTTTTTTTTTTTTATAAATTAAAAGTGTGTTTAATTTAAAAGCATTAAACACACCTAATTAAGACAATTGTGACGTGGTTCAGTACAAGTAAGGCTTAATATTGTCAGCAAAATCTACTTGAATATGGCAGCATTTGTCAAACTAAACCAGAACAAAATCACAGACTACACTTTTTGTTGTTTTACACTAATGTCAGGCTGAAATTATTTTCAGTTGACTACCCTTGACATACTATTTTATAATTTATATTAATAATAATAATAATTTTTATTTGTAATCTTTTGCAGGTTTGTGTGCTGCTGCGCTTCCCTGTGTGTGTGTGTGTGTGTGTGTGTGTGTGTGTGTGTGTGTGTGTGTGTGTAACAAGCATAGTGTGCGCGCGCTGTGGATAAGCCTAGGCGCATTTGACTAATTTGCTGTTAAAATAACAATGAAATGCTGCGCTATTGACTTTAGACCAGGTTTTTGTTGGTCAATGGCGCGATCACTTCCCGCTGCCTCAAGATAGCAATACGCCAAGAATTCACCTGAACACACCTCCCTGTAAGACCAGCACGCCCATCTTAAACTAGCAAAGACACTTGCATCGGGCTTTGCGCCGCGCTGCGATGGGTGCAACACAGGACCCTAAATGTCACACAGGAAAATACTCAATTTCACAAACAACTTTGCAATGTGGTGACACTGGAAGGAAAATGTGAAAAAGAGCTCCGCTTGTATTTTGCAATAAATTACAGTGAATGTGTTACTGTATTGATGTTTGTGTTAAGGAGTCAACATTGATGACACTGACTATTTAATCACATTTCTGTATTGAAAAATAAAGCATTAAATCTGTCAGGTCATTGAGAATATAAATGGGCTGCTTGGATTTAACACGGATTTGTTTGGACCTCTTCGAACTACGACGTTCATAATGGCACTGGTGGTCACAGTATGGAAAGTGTCATCCGTGACGAGCCTCATCGGGCCAGCTTGTTTACTATTCATACAAGCAGGTAACACTCGCTGCCTGCCAAGCAGACAAATGACTGTTCTCAGATACCGCTTTGAAAATGCAGGAATACATGACAGCGTTTGTTCATCCTGTTAATGCTAAAACAGCTGCGTTGTGATTTATGGCCTCATATTAAAAAAAAAAAAAAAGCATCTCTTTGATCAACAACAGGGTAATCAATTAAAAAGTAATCATTAGTTTCAGACCGGTGCAATCCAATCAGTACAGACCTTCTTTGTCAGCAGTTTAAGTGTATTATGTGTATTTTTTTTTTTTTTTAATCTTAAGTACAACACTACCAACTTCATGTGCCCATACACATGGTAAATTAATTTGGGGGGGATAAGCACATTGTAGTTTTCAAATACATCACAAATTGAATGAAAGTTCTACATAAAAGGCCCCTGATACACATGCACTCAGTAACCAATTTATTAAGTGTATCTAGCTAAACTGAACTGCATTGCATTATATAGAGAGATGTTTTGTTATTTGGGCCACCCTCATTAATATAAATGAGGTGGATAAAATAAGAGAACCACTTGTCAGTATAACACAATACAATACAACAGCACCTTCAAAATGACCATACATTTGAATCAACACCTCTCTTAAACAGCTTCAACAAAAACTGAACATTATAACTTCCATGACAGTAGGATTTATTGCAGAACTGTTGCATTAGACTGTGTTAGTTTAAGCTTGGTGTACCTAATAAAGTGGCGACTGAGTGTATTTCTGTAGGACAAATCCCTGTAGAGCACTTACAGCAGCTGTACATGCATAAAGGAGGTGGTCCTCAAAACCAACCCAAGCCCAATTAGATGACATTCTAAAATACAGACTTTTACTGTAAAATTGAAATGAAAACTATAAAAGCTAGACTCACCGTTAAGGAAAAGCTCTTCTTGCATTGCTTGTCTGGCAGCATCAGAGAAGCAGCGTTTCTTCAGCCACTCTGCGTCAAACACACTGGTGTGCTGGTCGGGCCACACAATGGACACCTGTGGAGAGACAGAAAACGTATTGATCGCAATTGGCCATAATGTTTTAGCTCTTCTTTTCTACTTCTTCATGTTTTCACCTCTTAATGTTTTATTTGCTTAGGCCATCAACTGATTGTTCTGAGATTGAGATGTCACAGTGAAGTTGACCTTTGACCTTTTGGATATAAAATGTCATCACTTTGTCCTATTAGACATGAAATTAAATCAGTTAGGCCAAAAATGTGTGTACCTTTGAACCCAAAATTGAATGAGTTCATGCTTGAGTCCAAGTGGACATTTGTGTCAAATTTGAAAAACATTCCCTCCAGGGGGGGTCCTGAGATATCATATTCACAAGAACGGGACGTCAACCCCAAAACATAAAGTCAGAGGGCCAAACTGGTTTTAATTATTAAAAGATTAACCGTATTATCAAACTTGTACATCAATATGAGGGAATAACGAAAGCTAATGCAACCAAAATGTCAATTTTTACCATCCAGTGGAACTGTAAAACTGTGTGGAGGCTATTACACAGCCAGTTTGGGTCATTTAAACATTCATATTTTGCTCTTAATATAGACTATAATACAGAGTGTGTAAAGATAATGGCAGTAGCCTACCTTGTAATCATTGGTGACCTCCACAACGTTGACTCCTGTGTGGATATCAAGATCAGACATCAACAGTTTCCGGGCCTGAGCAGACTCCAGGGTACACAGTGGACACTGGCAGTTGTCTCTCAGCCAGGTGAATGGGTACAGACTTTGGCCTCCATCCTCCCACTCCACCTCCATCATCCTCTCTTCATCCAGAGCCCGGACATGCCTCACTGAGTGGCGAGCCAGAGGGAGGGAGGCAGACCCTAGTGTCTGCTGCCCACGAAGCTGCATTGAAGTCAGACGAGAGGGTAGTGGACCTGCAGCCCGCCCCGGTCTACGGCAAGCCCTCAACGCCTGGCAGGCCATAGAAGAGGTACTTCTCTGCAGGGCAGGCAGGGCGAGACGTGCAAATGTATTCATCCACATTTCTGAATGGTCCCCTCCAGGCAACTAGGCTATGTTTCCAGATCAGAAAGGGCCACCAGCTCTATGTAGTTTATATGAGAAAGGTAATCAATACAATGAAACAAATGGCTGTATAACAAACCAAATGTATCAAATTACCAACATTAGGTGAATAAATTGCGATCACGAGCCAATGTGAGAAAGGTAAAAATAATGCACTGATACAATAAAAAGCATCAACAACAATGTTGTTGTGACTTAAATGAATGGGAATGATCACCCAGAGAAGGGGCTCTTCAATTAAAAGTACTTTCTTGCACACAAAATAATACTGTGTACACAAAGTCCTGAGCTTATCTCTGCAGAGAAAATAACTAAAGAAGTACTGGTCAAAGGTGCATGTATAGTCTCATTGCCTGCATTCTGTCATTTCTGAGAAACTCTCTCTTCTGGTTCATGTCAGTTGTTTCCCTGTCTCTAGTCTATATCAACGACGATTAATTTACGGGATTGCTCCGGTGGCGCCGGATGTCCCTCATTTTCGACGGATGTCAGTTTCTGCTTTCTTTGTGTTGGCATTCAAAACTCCGGTCAATTTATGAGGACTATGGTTAACTGCTCCTCAGATCTCTGCAGGGTAAATCCAGACAGCTAGCCTGACTATCTGTCCAATCTGTTGCACGACTAAAACAACCTTTGAACGTACACACGTTCCACCAAAACAAGTTTCCTTTCCGAGGCTATTTTGCAGAGGCACCGTTATTGCGTCCGGCGCTCAGCACCGCCCAAGACGATCGTGATTGGTTTAAAGAAATGCCAATAAACCAGATCACGTTTTTTCTCCCATCCAGGAATGTTGTGTGCACTAGCCAGACCCTCCTCCGCAGCGCTATTGAGGAGGGTCTGGCAATGTGATACTACCCCATGACAGACACATTAGTAGCCTCATAATGATGTAAACTAAAACTAGGGCTGCAACTGACAATTATGTTTATAGTTGATTAATCAGCTGATAATGTTCTTGATTGTTTGGTCTATCAAAAAGTAACAAAATCAGGACACTTAAAAATGTCCTCGAGCCCAAATTGATCATCAAATGTCTTGTTTTTTTCTGACCAACAGTCAAAACCCCAAATATATTTAATTTACTATAATATTAAGACAATGAAAGCAGCTAATTGTCCCATTTAAGAAGTTGCCAATTAAGCAAGTATATGAATCATTGCAGCTTTCATGAATTCCAGCAACAGCAGTTGATTCGTTATGTTGTTCATTTGATTCAGTCAGTTGTGACCATCTGTTTGTATTGCTCTTCTTAGGACAAAGCTTTTGTGTAACTTAGCCTTTTCAATCCAATTCATGATCTATAGTCCTCTTTATTTAAGTGTGGGTCCTTCTGCTTGCTTACTGTAACTTGTTTGCATATGTTTAAAGTAAATATAGCAGCCTCCACTAACTAACTAAAAAAAGCTTGGTTCTGATTTCGGGTGGATTTGAGTTTGATTACCCCGTGACCGACATAAAGGTTAACGTTATATCGATTAAAAAAACCAAAGAAGAGTTTGATGACCATAGCTACCCGTCGTATAGCTAGTTCACTTAGCTATACAACCAGGTGACAAGAGCTTAACTGATAAGTACATGTGTATATTTCGTTTGTCTGTCTGAAAGCCATAAAAACAAGAGGAGAGGAAGAAGAGCAGGAGAAGATATTTCGCTTTGAAGAAGTGCCTAAGCTAGTTGTCAGCTAGCTAGCTAGTTAACGTTAACGCAAACACACCCAGGCTCTTTCTATATAACCTTTAATCCATTTCACACGTTCAGTTTTAAAGCTAACAGAGAGGCTAACCTTCTTCCACTGCTGGGTTTATTAACTGGTTTGCTTTCAAGTTCATGTATTAAAGTGCAGTAATAACTAGCTAAAGTGTTTTCCAGTAACAAACGTTAAGGTTACGTTACCTTTAATATTTTGTCTACGGTTCCTCTTCCCCACGAGCGCCGTCAACACAAATGCCGGTGCTGTTGTCAGTGTGTGAGAGAGAAAGTGGGTGAAAGGTTGACCGGGAGGCTGTACGGGATGACATAATCACTGTACAGTAAGTGTATTCGTTGCTCTACTTTTTAATCGCAACGGATAATGGAATCCTGAGCCAACACGGATGTGTTTAATAAACAATATAGATAAAGTACAAGTGTCACCCTACATACAAATTGGCAAATATAGGAGAGAGCATGTCTCCTTGCAGTTGCTATTTGTGAGTCTGAATCTCAACCATGTGCAATTGTTTCTGAGGGGGTGGGGTGCGGCAGGTTTATTGGATCTTGGGGCCCTCTAACTGTACAAACACAATATATATTTATATAATTTAACAACAGTAAGAGTAGAGAGTCCACATGCCAGAACTCTGTGAGACAGCACGTGGTGGTTTGAGCTAAATACAAACTTCAGTATCATGCTAACACAGATGTTCCGCATTTCATATTTATCATGTTAATTCTAGCATTCGCTAAATAGCACTGAATAGGTAAAAACTGACCTGCTTGTGGCCCTAAATGAAAAATGATCACCAAAGGAAATCATTTATCTCCTAGTGACCTTGAATATATATAATAAATGCAGCATTCCCGGCGAAAAATTCCCATCTTAAGGACTTGCGACAGTGCCTTTATCGGCTGTATGATTACAGAGTTGGTTGTGTGAGGGTTAAAAATAATTTGCATTAACAATATGACAATATATCCATTACATTTGGTAGAATTACATTAAACAAAAGACTGGCTGACATGAAGTGTCCAGGTTTGTTGGTTTCAAGTCAGATATCTCTGAGCTTTCGGAGAAGTCAGACTTCCACAGTCGTTACGACTAGGATGTTGACGAGAACACAATTTAAGAGTCAGAAATTACGATAATTGTAATATGACATTAATTAATTTGAGAAACTAATCAACACATTGATCAATAATGAAAATAATGTAAGAAATAAAAATGTTTGTTCCGTGTTCGGTCATACCTCTTTTAGTTAAATACCTTAA
The DNA here is from genome assembly GCF_031162955.1 of Sander vitreus. NCBI lineage: Eukaryota > Metazoa > Chordata > Actinopteri > Perciformes > Percidae > Sander > Sander vitreus. The sequence continues at coordinate 12,108,121 of NC_135855.1, read as the reverse complement.
GGCAAGATGACCAGTCCAGTACCCAGTGGATGTGCAGTACAGTCTTCAATCCAAGTGACCCCTGCTAAAATCACACAAGTTCAACCAACTGATGACATGGCAGACCTGAGTTACAAAGGGTAAGCGATGATTACATCTCAGTCACCTTTGCAACTGATGCCAGTGCACATGTGTTAATTACCAAAGACAATTTAAACACTGATATTGACAAAGAAACAGCAGAATTTTGTAAGATTCATGTATGACATCTGGGAAACTGACTGCACTTTGTAAACCTTCACCAAAGGTTAGCCTAGGTGAAGGACGTTAACATTATTCAACACTGGAATTGATACCATACAATAACATGCAGGATACAACATAGAACCATGTGTTTGATAGTTTAGGCTGATAGTTTAAGCACAAGTCTCATGATAGCTCGACTGTTTGAAATCTATGTTACATAAATGTTTTTGCCCCTCTAGATGACGCCAATAATCAGTTTATCTAAATGAGAAAACCAGGGGGCATTCCCCTCTACTGGAAACATGTAGGCTAAAGGTTTTTGTAGCTGTATGTTATGTGTCCTTTATGTTGCCTCATCATAAGCGTAATCAGAGCTTAAAGTATCCATTGACTGTGTGTAACCACAAGTGAAAATGGCATACTGTTCAGTTGGCACTTTTCAGAACAGCATGGAGTTGTGCATACTCATAACATTTTAATTCCTTTGACTCAAAGCCTCAAACTGTTTACTCAATCTTATTCCTGACGTTAAAAAAGCTGAAGTATGACCAAAAAAAAATTGTTTTCAGCAAACTGGTGACAAATACAAGAAAAAAACAAAACTTTGTTTGTACCCAGGCCCACCGCACCACTCCACTCAAAACACCATCAACACAACTTCCTTACATCTCTGTTCCTCATAAATACCAACAACCAGCTTCTTCCTGTTCCTTCAAAGCACTCATAGTAGGGCTGTGTGTGTAATTGACAGCGGACTTTAAAAGCTTGTAAAGCAAACATGGAGGGGAACTTTGTAATTATGAAGCACGTGGCAATACAGTATGCAGTCCCAGTGGTCATCATGCTACTGCCACATTGTTGGGTCTACTAAATACAAAAAATGGGGACCCCCATAGGAATTTTTAGCAAAAAAAGGAATGGTCTAATCTCACTTTTATGCATGCTTTTACGTCATTAGCTACTAGAACAGACCAATAATAGTGGAAAGTAAATGTTTTTCGACCCAAGACCAAATCATAGCGTTTTTTTTCTAAGGAACGTCTCATAAAAATTGATAATTCCTGCCATAAAAAAACAATGTCTTGCAACAACATTTTACTTTAAACACAAACGCTTTATTTAAGACACAACACAATCTGTTAAGAATATTGTCACACAGATTCGTCTTTGACACTGAAGTCCATGAGTGCTGCCTGCAGTCTTATCTGTCAATGTATTACATCTCACCACATATCTTAAAAAGGTAAACAAGAATAGATATATGCAGCTCTATTTCAAAACTTTATATAAACAATGAATACATATTAAGGTGTTTTGTAATAAAGATATTGGCACTCACAGTATTTACTTACTTCTAACAATACACTGTACATTTTCCAAGATTATACTGCCTGTGCATAACAGCACAGTAAAGGCCTTGCTTTTTAAACCATGGTACAACGTTTAGCACCAGAACAGTAAAGAAGTGTGCAAAGCCCATAAAGCAAAAATTACAACATAGGTGTCAATATGTAAACATTTTTTTGATATTCTTAGAAACATTCATCTGGAGTGAGAGAAGAGCAACAATAATGGCTGCTCGTGTTAGGAGCTCTTAACCCGGCTACAACACAAGGTCCACCCCCAACCCTAACCCTATGTGAAGAGTTATCCAAAACTCATTTATCCAACTTTTGGGTCAAAAATCAAACCAAACACATAGCATTCACTATAGTGAATATGGATACTAAAACATAAGCTGTCCAATGTGTCCAAAATTCTACTTCATTCTTTCTCTCCAATACGCACTCCGTTTGTTTTGGTCACAGAGGACAGAATGGGTTTTTGGAAAACCCTTAAACTGACTTCAGTACTAGTGTTTTGAAAACTGATAGTTCCTGTTCTCACTTTTTCAATTGGCCGACTCATGTTTGAAGCCGTTGTTTTTACACATACGCACACACCCACACTAACACACACACACAAACCTGTGACTGTGTACAGTCAAATTCAATGCACTTACCAAAAATGGCCATAAGAGGCACATTGATTGGCGGACCGATAATGTTAACTAACATTATTGCCATACATTATTTATTGGAAAATATAACTGTAATTTGTATTCAGAATGAAGTAATTGTACTATTGTGTGTTTGTATGGTTTGCAATGACCATTACCATGGGTCTCTAGGAGTGGTCAATATGACAGTTCACACAGTCAGGTGATATTTGTGTAAAGATTATCCCATACTGTTTATAGCTCGGTAGCTCTTTAATATCTCTGGGTGCATCGCAAATCACTGAGCAGGACCACTGTATGGCAATATTGGATTTTTTATTTGCATCAATATGATAAAGTACTTTGATTTGTTTGGTATTTAGTTTGCTGGGTCTGCCAAAAACAGACATTTCTTTCTGGTTATTTTATTCCTTAACAATTTCTTAATTGGCTTGACAATATCGTCATATAAAATTGCATTTACTGTGAAAGAGGATATTATCCACATTGCCCACTCCTCATTGCCTTATAAATATTAAAATTGTTGGTGTCACATACAGTCCAACAGACTCTTCTTTTTTTTTTTTTTTAAGTTCAAAACAACACGTTTTCTTACTTTACCAGCAGCAGTTCCTAGCAACGGAGATAGTTTTGGTTTTATATGCCATGGTTTTTATGTCATCCCTCAACGGAGATTTCTGCAATGAATGGACCACTGTTTGTTTCTCTCACGATATTACAATTACATTTTTTGAAGCACAACTTTCATTTAGGAATATTGACCAACATGAGCTAAAAATAATTACGGTCTTAAACTGATTCTGACACATGGTGCCTCTACAAAACAGGGCCGTGAAATCAGGTGCAGGACCCATCATAGCTGATATTTTACTTTAGTAGTATAAATCTGCAACATTTGCAAGGAACCAAATTACCAAAGCACAATTGACACGCAGTGAATATGGGGGGCGTTTTTTTAGGGCCCCTGGGAGTCTCAGGCATTGGGGCAGTTGCCTTCTTTGCCCGTTTGGTAATCCAGCTTTGGAGATTTCAACCAAAACTAGCTGCATGGCTACAAACCTCTAGAGCAGTGAATCCCAAACGTTTTTGTCTCTGACCCTTTAAAGTGAAACAAAGTGTAGGCTACCTGCAACCTCATGAGCAGTGAACAACTTCCCTTACAAAACTGATGAGATCATTTAGTTTGAATACTTTTGAGCATCAATCAAAAGGGGAACTGTTGAGTATTTTACAAAAAGAAACGGCGAAGATGAGAGAAAAGTCAGAAATGAATTTCAAATAGTTCTTCTTACCTTTCCCATTAACCATCTTGTGACCTCAGACATATGGTTTCGTTTTGACCCTTTGGAAGAAAACCCAAGTTGGGAAACACTGCTCTAGAGTTAAACAAGAAAATGTATTTTATTTTTTTTATTTATTTTTTTATTTAGTTGAACTGGCCCGTTAAGTTTAGTTTGTATCCCTGATATGACTGCTCAAATTGCTCAACTCCTGCCTCTGCCTCTGCCTCATGGTCACACACTCCACCATAACGAAAATAAAAAATAGTACTGTAATGAGACGTGTAGGAACTACTTTCTCTCAGAACTTCATGTATTCGTTCTTCAGTCTGCTCAGCCTTGTGCCGTGGCTGCGGATGATCAGAGACAGGAGCTCGTGCTTGTCCTTCAGTCCCAGAGAAATGTCCACCGTATCCTTCAGGACGTCCCGTGTGTGTACAATCATGTTCAGAAAGTCGTCATTGAGCCGGTGCTCCTCCTTTAGCTCACTCTCCTGGCTCTGCTTGAATTTCACCTCCAGCTCCAGCAGAGATTTCTCCGAGTTTGTAAACGCCTCGCTTATCTGAGCCGTCTCCCTCCGCAGGTATTTCCCGTAGCTGTCCTCTCCGTCCAGGTCGTACGAGATGCTTTTGCCGATCCCCTCCAGCACCCTGGCCGAGTCCTCAATCTGCCTCTTGATGATAGTGAAATCATCCCGTATGACGGCGTCCTGGTCCTCGTCGAGACCGCACTTTCGCTCGTCGGTCATTTTGAATAGCATCTGACATTTCTCCGGGTCGTCGTTGTCCTCGTAGTCTCCGTCCGGCACGAAATAATGATGAAAAGTGCCGTTAGACATCTCCGGTTGTAACGGTCCGGTGAAAAAGGCTCCACACATAGGCAGTGATAACACCCCGGCACACAGGAGCAAGTGAAGAAAAACCATGATGCCCACTTGTCCCAAACACGCTGACAGATATTAAATGTTAAAGTTTGAAACGTTATTTTAGCGACAGTGTCAGCTTGATGGACTATTTAACTCCAACCCGGCGTAGAAACACAAACATTTCAGTCAGGTTTAAACGTCCAAGCTGCGCAGTTAAATTCAGGCTTTGTTGTTGTCCTTTTGTCCAAACAGGTAAAAATGGCGTAAAAATGTTATAACAGCCTCACTTCTCTTCCTTTAATCGAGCCTGTCAGTTTCCATTACTGCTAGTGAACAGGAAAAGCAATGTATTAAAGTTTGTTTCAGCGTGGAAACAGTTGTACTCCGACTTCACTTGGTGCCTCAAACGCAACATCTGGATGTCTCAAGTGCCGCGCTTCGGTTTTTGGCTAATAATACCTCTCTGCTACTCTCAAATTACAGCCTCTCCGTCACTTTAAAAGGCTGCATTCAGTCTGGAGCGGCAGCCAAGCTGTTAAAGCCCCACTGAAACCAGTGTTAATTCACATAACTGTGACAAGTTGGTGTAGATGGTTAGACAAGTTAAGGGAGTATTGAAAAATGACCACATTTATAAAAGTTGAAACGTAATCCAACACAACAGTCCTGTAGCCTAATTAAAGTCCAGTAGCTACATTTATATAACGTATAATTTTAAATAGGCTACCAGATGACATGTGGCAGAAATGTAGATTTAACTTATATAGTAGGCTAATTCTTTAGACTTTTGACAATCATTTTTACATTCATTGTTGAGTTATGCAGTTGTGGATTTTAGTTTTGCTGAGATGTGGAGGACAAAATATCAGAAACAGTGGTCAATATTATGTATAGTGTGTTTGTGTTGTGTTGTCTTTTGACACTGTTACAAAGACAGAATGTTTGCAAAAAAAAGACAAAATACTAGAAACGATTCTTAATATAATGTAGTCTACTGTAGCCTACTTATACTTCACTATTTACATTTTCTTTCACTTTATACTGTCATTTACTGTAGTAGTACTTTTTACATACAAAACATAAGATCACAAAATATGATGCACTGTCTGGGGCGGGGTGGCGGGCGGGGTGGCTTCTGGGGCTACAGCACAAATGTTTTCTCAAAACCCCCAAATCCTTTGGGCCGACTTTACTCTCTTTCAGAGGCTTTAGCCGTCCATTTTAATCCTGAAAATGTATTATATGGGTACCAACGAGTCTCCCCTTTACAGACATGCCCACTTTATGCTAATCCTGTGCAGTTTTGGGCAAAAACCATGCAGTATAGATTTGATATATTCACCTATTTTAAAATGGTGTATTTGAATATTTGTGCATACTGGGGCCCCTAAACAGTCTTGGAATTGCATAAATTGAGTCTCACTGGAAAGCAGAGACTCTTGCGGATTCAATGAGCCCAATTCTATTCATGTGTGATCCCATAGTGGCCATTTCATTGTAATGAGACCATTTTTTTTTCAACTTGACGACACAGTTTAAAATGACCTGTTGTGACCTCTAGGATAATCACAGCCTCATGAAACGTTATGACCACAAACTAGAAACCTAGGGCATTCAGAGGATGTATGGCTTTCTTAAGTGTATTGCAGTTAAAGCAGCCTAGATTATTTTGGGATGGATTCAAATGTAGCAGATTTGTCAGCTAAACATTCATTCTGTGTGTAATAAAAATAGGTTTCAAGATTAGTAATGCTGTTTACATCAAATTCCTAACCTACCTGTGTTATGCAAACTTTAGGTGGCAGGAGTGTACGGAGCCCCAGAATGGTCACAGCAATCTGTTTTGCATTCTCACGCAATATATTTTGCGTTACCTCTCTATAATATATATATATATATATATATATATATATATATATATATATATATATATATATATATGTATATATATATATACGGCAGAGGGGAGCTGCAGATTCTCTGATAATTCAGCATTGGTTCATCGCCACATGCGACACCTCTGACATCGGAAATGATCTTTTCATACATTCAAGAAATATTGATTATAGAACAGATATGAATATGCCCATTAAGCAGTATATTAGCATTCCCATTTCAAAGTAAAATTCAACAAGCTGATCCATAATGTGGCGTTGCGCTGGGCAGCTGAATGCAACACAGACACATGGCTCAGAAGGAATGGAAGAAGAAATTATTATTAATATATATTGCGAGGGAATGCAATATACAATTGCAAGAGAACGCAAAACATATTGAAAGTAGTCCCCTCAAAACTTCTTGCCATGACCCTTCCGGGGCTCCGTAGGAGTAAAAATGAGTCACCCTTAACATTTGTTGTGTTCTGGTTTCAGAATGATTAAGACAGTTGGAGAACTATTAGATACAAAATAGCATGTAGGTTCTACAGAATGCTTTTTTCCTTGGTAACTGTCTGTTTTTCCCAAATCAGGTACAGATTTGTAGGCATTCTCTTATCAAATGGCTCGAAAAATAGTGCATAGCTGCCGTGAATGGGATTTCTTTATTATCACTTTTTTTCTTCAATATTCAATAATTCAATATACTTGTTTCTGAGTGTTTTTACATTATGGTATTGCCATTTTTACTTCTCACTCCACTGCCTATAATATAGCCTACTATAAAAGTAGGCTACATCAGTTATTTACTGATCTACTGTAAATAAATATTCTTCACTCTCCACAGCAGTTGAAACATATCCAAGAATAAAACAGTTCAATTCAACTTAATAAGGCTTTTTTTTTTTTTAAATCTGCAATTGATCATTATGTACTCAACAATATAACTAAGTGTAATCATCTAACACCAGAAATAATGTTGTAAAGCATATGTCTGGCCTGTGTAGTTGGCAGTACATAGACTACAAGTTGAATCCAGAAGGCCTAAAAACATGTTTGCTGAGCTTCTGTTAGTGACCACCTGCTCCTTAGTCACCTGCTGGCATCAAATTACAAGTCTAGTTTAGTTGAAAGGAAATAGAAGTGCATGTGATGGTCACCTGTTGAGCTAAAGCTTTGTTTCAGTTTAGACCTATTACTTTGTCCAGATATTTCACTACACTGGGTATAACTGTACTTGTGACAGCAAAGTTGTGAAATTTCCTAGAAGACACATTTTAAGATGTGTAGTACTTTTCCAGTGTGCTTAAAGCCGCTAGAGTTACAAAAGCAAAGCCCCAGGGGAATAATAAATGTAATCTTATATCTCAAGAACTAACATGTTAAGAGCAATCTAATTAGATAAACCCACAATTCCACTCAATGTGTGCCTAATCTTTCCAGTGGAAACAGCAGACATTACACCATCACCTACCTCTGAGGAGTCTCTCATTTTTCCACTGCACGAGTGATCACTCAGTGTTGTGACCTGCATAAATTAAAGCTTGAGCAGAACCGAACGAGTTTTAAGTGCTAAACTCATTGTTAAAAATTAATTTCTTGTATGAGCAAACCTAAATAATGAAACTTTCTGATTCTGATAAAATATCGTATTATAATACAAAAACAGTGAGTGAATGACTATGTTACATAAGTTACATAAACCAGGGTCATGTGCATCCGTCTGATTTATGACGTGGGGAACTATTCATCATGACTGTATCTAACCTCAATAATAATAATTGAAAAAACATAATTTGACATTGCCTGTCACTAAGTCCTTGTCACAGTGTCACTGTTGCTCCCACGTTTCTGAAGATTTTACAATTACACATTTTATCCGCTGCTTCAGCAGTAATACGATGTGTTAGCATGTTTGCAACTCCGCCTTTATTAGAAACCTGCAGTGCCAGCCCCACTAAAAACAGGGCATACAGTATGCTGTCAGAGACCAGAGTGGCTCCCCTGTGACATTATTCTGCAGCAGGAATTTCAATGTGTCAGACGAAAAGGAAAATGGAAAATGAAGTCATGTTATGGGTTTAGGGTGTGTCCCTCTTGCTTTGATTTGAAGTCTTTTGTGGCATGCTAACATTTACATAAAATCATTTTGAAGAGGAGAAGAACTCCACCTACTCACATAGGAGATTGTTGTTGGTGACCTTCCTCTTTTTTTTTGCATTAAAGCTAAAACGCAAAAACACAATCCAGTTATTGTTTTTTCTCAACCAGTTCTCTGCAGTGTGAGCTGCTGAAGCATCTGTTTTGTTCCCCTCAGTCTGGATATTGGATGAAATTGGAATTTAACAATACATAGCAACATTTAACAACTCATTTGTGATAAAGTGCCTCCAACTTTGAGCTTAATTGGGCAAGCTGGGATTAGATCCCAGTTTGGCAAACCTCTACTTCCTAAACTGAGCTTGACTCAAAGTGATTAGGAAATTTGGCTCAAAGAGTGTTTCCTGTGATTGCAGAAATGCGTTTATTTTGCATTTTTGGGACCAACTGAGATTGACTTCTTGACTGAACCGTGTTACGTTATTGGAAACCTTGTTGTTCATATATTTATGATAACATGATTATTAATGGATCCACTTATTGTCACTGTTCTGGCACAGTAGGTGTTGCGTGTCAAAAAGCAGAAGGCGAAGGGTTTACTTCAGAACAGAAGTTGACTGTCCGCAAGGGCAAACAAGGCCACACAGGAGCAGATAAAAGATTTAAAAAAATGGCAGCAACCAAAACTTACAAACAAGCAGAACATGGAATAGATGGCTGAAACACAATGGCCTAATGCTACATTGGGGCTAGTCTTTGTGAGCATATACTTAAGTGCCTGATTATAGGGGATGAGGGACAGGTGTGCTGCTGGCAGGTGATGACCTGATGACTAGGGAGTGGTGGGAATCAACCGACGACTATTGTTCAGGCGAGAAATGACAGGGTCTGAAATGACAGGACTGATTATTATATGATGGAGTTGTCGCTGTGACACCTATAGGGAGTGAACACTACAAAGTCCACATTTATGCAGTGTAATCCAGTCTGATACAATGTTCCTGTCATAAATACTAATGTTTGGATCGCACCTTCAGGGATAGTGACTGGAAGGCAATATGTGCAGAAGCCCAAAACTTCTCCTACAACAGCCGCCACAAACTCTTACAGCTTAATCTTATCCATCGAATTTATTACACACCGGAAAGACTTCATAGAATGAACAGTGCTATCTCAGAAACCTGCACTAGATGCAAGACAGACACAGGTAACCTGATGCATATGTTTTGGAGCTGTACAAAATGAACACACTATTGGGGCTTGAAAAGGTCTTAGGAGTCGAAATCCCTCATTTGCCAGGACTTTGTTAGGGGGCTCTGCCAGCTGATAGGAGGAAAAATATACGCTTTATCAAACTAGCCTTGATCGCTGGGAACAAGTGCATTGCTATCATGTGGAAAAGTGAACTTCCCCCTCTTGTATCCTTATGGTTGAAGGAGGTTACCTCATATATGGCTTAAAAATACGCTTCAGCCTGCTGGGCAACCTCTTCCATTGGTGTTACAATAGGCACGGAAATAACTCACTTCACCCTGCCACTACCAGTGCCTTAACTTCCTGACTTTGCTGAGCTTGACTGGAACTCTTGACTGAACACTGTTTTTTTTGTTTTGTTTTGTTTTTCATTGTTACTAGTAATAATGCTGTCACCACTTATACTTATTACCATTTGTTTGGGTGTTGGGTGTTGAGTTATAACAGCAATTACTACTCTGTCTTTATTTCCTTTCCTGAGCAATGCAAGCTTACTCCTTTTTGTTAACATGGTTAGTAGAGCTCCTGGGTTGGGTTCGGGGGTCTTTTGTTACACCCTTGTGTTATTGCTTCTTTTATAAAAATGTCAATCAAAGTGTGGGGTCTGGGTGTCCTCCCCCAGGGTTATTTTGAGTATCAAAGACTAATATCCTGCACCAATTTATGGTGGGAATACCTTTATTTATCCTATGAGAAGGAAATCACAGATGACATTTAAAATATATCAAGAATATAATGGAATATAAAGTAAGGGGGCTTTCACATCAGGGACCTAAGCCTGGATCACAAAAGTTGACCCTAACGAGGACAAAATAAAATAGATAAAAAATAAAAACAAACTTATATTTGTCTTAAAGGACAATTCCGGCGTAACATGACCTAGGGGTTAATAACACATCTGTGCTGAGTGAACCGTTCTCTGGGATGTTTTTTTTTCCGTCATGACGCCTGCTTGTATATGTGAACGCTACTGTCTTTATAATCTAGCTTTGTAATAAACTGTCTGTACACTTAAAAAGTTCTCAATGCTTCGGTTTTATCAGGGGCGGACTGGGACCAAAATTCAGCCCTGGCACTGTAGTCACACTAGCCCACATTACCATGCAACCCCACCCACGGGCACGTGCATTCACTAATTACATTTGTGTACAGATGGTGAAATAATATAAGCAGTACCTTATGTAACAGATTTTTAAACATTTAATGTAAGTAACTGGCAAACAATGCTTACTACTTTTTAAAGAGCACACGTTTATAACAAATGTACACATATTGTCTGTTTATGCCGTTTGTATGCTGTTACTGTCATTCTTTACAGTATGTTGTTCTTTGTTGTTACTGTCTGTCCCCTGCTCAGAATTGGCCTTTGGGGGAACACATAAAGCAGGGGGGGGGTCTGGTCTCCCCCAGGAAATTTTGAGGGTAAAAGACTTCAATTCCTGCATTCTGATGAATATTTGGGCACCAATTTATGATAAAAATGTCTATATTTATGGCAAGGAAATCACAAAATTCTGGTGGCAGGTAACAATTTAAAATACAAAATATAATGGAATATTATTATATTCAGTAGTCCAGTAAAGGGGGCTTTCACACCTGGGACATGGGCCAGATACAACAACACTTGACCCTAAAGTCCAGTTGTTTAGTTTGGCTTTATGGTAACTTTTTTCCCCAAGGAGCACGTTTTGCTCCCAAGTTGGAAAATGTAGGATTGACTTACATAGGCTACTGCTTTTACTGCTAAATTGTACAATAACACAATCATGTTATGGATACAAAACGTTATGAAGTGTAATGTTTTCGATATTCTATTGATCAAAAATGATCAGTGATGTTGAGACTACAGTGTAACGGACCACCACAGTTCATGCATACAGTGGGGAGAAGAAGTATTTGATACAATTTTGCAGGTTTTCCCACTTACAAAGCATGTAGAAGTCTGTAATTTTTTATCATAGGTACTCTTCAACTGTGAGTGACGGAATCTAAAACAAAAATCCAGAAAATCACATTGTATGATTTTTAAGTAATTAATTTGCATTTTATTGCATGACATAAGTATTTGATACATCAGAAAAGCAGAACTTAATATTTGGTACAGAAACCTTTGTTTGCAATTACAGAGATCTACGTTTCCTGTAGTTCTTTACCAGGTTTGCACACACTGCAGCGGGGATTTTGGCCCACCCCTCCATACAGACCTTCTCCAGATCCTTCAGGTTTCGGGGCTGTCGCTGGGAGATACGGACTTTCAGCTCCCTCCAAAGATTTTCTATTGGGTTCAGGTCTGGAGACTGGCTAGGTCACTCCAGGACCTTGAGATGCTTCTTACGGAGCCACTCCTTAGTTGCCCTGGCTGTGTGTTTCGGGTCGTTGTCATGCTGGAAGACCCAGCCACGACCCATCTTCAATGCTCTTACTGAGGGAAGGAGGTTGTTGGCCAAGATCTCGCGATACATGGCCCCATCCATCCTCCCCTCAATACGGTGCAGTCGTCCTGTCCCCTTTGCAGAAAAGCATCCCCAAAGAATGATGTTTCCACCTCCATGTTTCACGGTTGGGATGGTGTTCTTGGGGTTGTACTCATCCTTCTTATTCCTCCAAACACAGCGAGTGGAGTTTAGACCAAAAAGCTCTATTTTTGTCTCATCAGACCACATGACCTTCTCCCATTCCTCCTCTGGATCATCCAGATGGTCATTGGCAAACTTCAGACGGGCCTGGACATGCGCTGGCTTGAGCAGGGGGACCTTGCGTGTGCTGCAGGATTTTAATCCATGACGGCGTAGTGTGTTACTAATGGTTTTCTTTGAGACTGTGGTCCCAGCTCTCTTCAGGTCATTGACCAGGTCCTGCCGTGTAGTTCTGAGCTGATCCCTTACCTTCCTCGTGATCATTGATGCCCCACGAGGTGAGATCTTGCATGGAGCCCCAGACCGAGGGAGATTGACCGTCATCTTGAACTTCTTCCATTTTCTAATAATTGCGCCAACAGTTGTTGCCTTCTCACCAAGCTGCTTGCCTATTGTCCTGTAGCCCATCCCAGCCTTGGGCAGGTCTACAATTTTATCCCTGATGTCCTTACACAGCTCTCTGGTCTTGGCCATTGTGGAGAGGTTGGAGTCTGTTTGTTTGAGTGTGTGGACAGGTGTCTTTTATACAGGTAACGAGTTCAAACAGGTGCAGTTAATACAGGTAATGAGTGGAGAACAGGAGGGCTTCTTAAAGAAAAACTAACAGGTCTGTGAGAGCCGGAATTCTTACTGGTTGGTAGGTGATCAAATACTTATGTCATGCAATAAAATGCAAATTAATTATTTAAAAATCATACAATGTGATTTTCTGGATTTTTGTTTTAGATTCCGTCTCTCACAGTTGAAGTGTACCTATGATAAAAATTACAGACCTCTACATGCTTTGTAAGTGGGAAAACCTGCAAAATCGGCAGTGTATCAAATACTTGTTCTCCCCATGTACATGTGAACCATGCATTAATTGCAGAGTTTAACCTACATAGTGTAAAACGTGACACTACGTGAATGGGGCACAGCAGAAAGACGGAGCAGAACGACGCTGCTTGTTCAGGGTTTTCATGTGTACTCCCATAGGCCTACACTTCGCATCACTCGTTAAAATCAACTGTACCAAAACACTGAATTGGACTACTATTTAACGCGACAATGAGACGTTTTTAACCGGTAATGAAACTGTCAATTTAATACTGATGCCATCAGACGGCTGCGCGGATGGACAGCAGTCAGAGCTCTCTGCCCGTCAGCAGCAGCTTCTCGCTGCTGCAGCCGGTCTCCCAGAGCAAGTGCTTGATTTTGACTGAATGTCCCAATTTGAGTAACTTCTGATTGGGTCAGTCGGCCCATCTCGGAAACAGCCCGGCTGTTGCCAACTGGCCAAATGCTTAATAATAATAATAATAATAATAATAATAATAATAATAATTATTATTATTATTATTATAACCATAGTGAAATCGTGCAAGCGATAAAAACCCGTCCTCTGCGCATTGTAAAGACAATTTTATGTATATTCAAAAAAAATATCTGACTGGCCCACATTAAAAAAATGGTCCGGTCCCTCTGGCATTTACTAGAGTTGCCAGATGGTCCGCCCCTAGTTTACATGTAGGGACCCTCATTATGCTACCGTTGAAGTGTGGTGCTATTTTGAGCCTTGTTAGTGGTATAGAAATAGCGATTTCTTTTTACTTTACCCGTGCCCCGACGAATAGCTTTATAAGCTAATCAGCGGTTTGCGCTATTTTGTTTCAAGCTATAGACACATTCGATTAGCATGAAAACGTGTCCCAGAAAACGGTCAACTCGGTACACGTGTGCGTCATGTGGATGCAACGACAATTGCAGTCATTACTTAGAATTCCTCATGGAGGAGACAGAAACTACACACTATAGCTTTAAAGGACAGTCTATTCCTATATCAAGTAAAACACATAGTAGTTGACTGTTGTGGAAGCATAAATGTTTAATTGTTGTAATTGTACTAATTACATACATAAAATGTAGAAATCAGTTTCAACAAATGAATCACATCAATCTCTTTTAAGAAGTTGTTGGATTTGCAACTCAGTCATAATTATTTTTTAATTTAACTAATTAATTAACTAGTTAATTAATGAGTTGTAGTCTGTGTAAAAGAAACATTTACCGTCCATAAACAATTTAACAATATCACAAGATTTTCTTTTCTGATACTGATCTTGTTTCAAATAATTTGGTATGACATATAAGTATTATAACTATGAGAATAAAATATTTATAAAATATATAAATATATATATGTCCAGACCAGAGTCCAGAGTTGCTCTATTGTGAAATGTCTGCTGAAAATTCTGCCACACTCAGTTTCACCCAATTAAGCATAATTAAAAAAAACCCATGAAAATGTTTTTGGCTACGTTTCTTACAACATTGCTCTCTTTGAGCCCTTATGTCACAGTTGGCTTCAAATTATATTCAGACACCATACTTTGTAACGCTCTCACAAAACCCTCTGGCACTCTGCTTCAAGCCAAAAAAAATGATGACCCAGCGTAGTGACTACAGGATGGTGCCAGTGACATCATAAATCATGTGGACCTTTAAGAATCTGTTTGTGCAGCAACTCAGACTGCAAAATGTAACACGAAGAGAAATTCCAATATTCATTCTTATCCTTTTTCATTATCAGTTGTTTCTCCTCGTCAGCGAATCTTTTGTATTCCCAGACAGTTTGTGGGCCAGGGAGGATTTAGATAGAACAGCAGGGAGACAGCCAGTGCTGAAGATGCATGGCCTTGTCTGCAGAACGTCAAACTACAGTATGTATCTGTAAAGCCAAATGTCCTTTGTATCTGTAAAGTCAACTCTCCTATCATTTTTTTGTGTATTAAAGTGTCTCTCTGCTCTGGCGAGGCAGAACTCGTGTACGTGTGAGGTTCTCTCTTCTTACAGCTGTAATAAATGTTGGCCATCCTGTTGGTTTAGTGTTAGTCTTTTATGTGAGTGTAACAAGTCTCTGGACCCGTTCCAGCCTTCACATAAGGCCTATAACTCTAGTATGCAGAATAAATCATATACCTTATTTCCATATGAACAGATGTGATGGATCATCATTTTTTTTCTTTTAGCACTATCCTGCTGTGCAGATGTGGGTGGACGTCTCAAACAGGCAGCGGTTTTACCGATGTTCATAACATGATATGCTCCAGAGCAATTAGTCTTTTTAACCAACTTCCTGCCTGGCTAACTAGAAATACACTTTGGCGGGCACGTGCACTGCAACAAAATTGATGTTTTAACTGTGCTAGCTCCGTGGTTTTTGGCAAAGCCCGTCTACCGGTTTGGTCCGTACTGAAATACCTAACTACTGGATGGATTGCCGTGAAATTTTACACAGGCACATATTTTTCCCAGAGGATTATCTGGACCGACTTCTGCACTGTATTATGTTATTGGAAATTTAGTTCATTAATATATTTAAACCAGCATGAACATTAATGGATCCACTTATTGTCACTGTTCTGATACTGTAGGTGTACTGTAGGTGTGTGTGTCAAAAAGCAGAATGCGAAGGGAGAGCAGGTGAAATAAAAGTGGGGTTTACTTCAGAACAGAAGTTAGCTGTCAGCAGAGGCAAACAAGTCCAAATAGGAGCAGACAGGCAGAAAGAACAGACAGAGATCTAATCTACCTCAGCTTTGAGTCAGTGTCTTAAGAATGTAGCACATAGTAGCACTCATTTTGTCTTCATGTATACCGTTCCACATAATCTTTGATGAAAACAACTCTGAGCTGGACTGATAATGGAAACATACATATATATATACACTATAATGCACAGTTATACGTATATTACACATTCAATCCTTTTGTCAATATTAAATTATGGCACTTAATGTTTTTATTTTCACATTTGTATACTGAATATTTTAAATATTATATCGGAAATCAGAGGTTAGAGTTTGAACACACAGGATACAAGCTTTTTTTCATGCATCTCCTGTTTTTAATTCTTGCAATACGAATATTGTTTACTAACTGCTGTTTGTATTAAGTTTACTTCCGCCAAATGTATTCCATCCACCATTTATTCTTTTCTTCCTTTCCTTCCCATGTCTATCTTCTCCTTGCTCCAGAAACCCAGGCCCACAGTCCCCCCACGCTAATGGAGTTATTTCTTTTCAGCCTGAGATAATAGCCCAAGAACAAATCCATTTGTCTGCACACTCAATGCCTGTGTCATTACAAAAGACATCTCAGAGTGGCTGGTAATTCAGTTTTGCTTTGGAAATACTTTTGTGCTAATGTGGATCCACTTTTGATCTCTTCCTCAGTGAAGCCATTTTCACACTGGGGATGTTTATTGCAAGATAACTGTATGATTCTTTTAGCAAGTCAAACATTAATTACTGACCCTGAGAGACGTGCAGGATTAAAATAAGATGTTTCTTGGCACGTAATTTTGTTTTGGCGTTCATTAATTGGAATGCAGCATTATTACTTAACATGATTTGTGATTGATAATTGGATGTGCCTGACAACTATGGAGAAAGTTATCCTTGCTTGATATGCCAGTGCCATTTGTTTTTTTAGTTTATTGGTGTTTTCAGACCCCAACATCTCCTTCCAGGCAGCGCTGCCTGGAAGGCACTAGGATTAGGCAATGGTTAAGGTTATGGTTAGGTGCCTTGAAGTCAACGGTCACAGCGCTGCCTGGAAGGAAACGTTGGGGGCTTAAAACACCATCAAGAGTTTTTTTAAAGGTCCACCATGTAATATATTTACTGTAATAAAATCCAAAAGATATTAGGCCTCATATTAACTGCCCAGTTTGACAGCCAGGCCAGGTTGCCAGATATACCTGTAAAAACGTAAACCAGCACGCTACAGCTGTAACGTTACTACAGCCATGAAAGCAGATTCTACCCAACCTAAAAAAAAACGCCATGTTTCTAACAGTTGTGTGACCAGAGACATAACAAACCACGGGTAAATATTGGAGATGTATTTGAAAGATGGGGACAGCTTAGAGCCCAAAAGGACGCAGAGTTGGCTAATTTCCTCCTGAACAGTTAAGCATTAGCTTCAGGCTACTAGGGACGGGCATTTTATGTCATTTCAACATTTGTGTACTCACATGAATTATGAATTATATAGCTAGAGTACCCGAGTTGGTTATTCGCAAAAACAAATTGAGACACAGCTAGTAAAGTGATCCCGACTGGCCATGCCATGCTAACCCTGCTAACTGCTAACGTTACCGGAGGACCAGGCAAGCGGGCAACGGCTGTTTACAACATGTAGCCTGTTCAGCGGCCGTAGCCGACAAAGGAGAATTATTTTAAGCCAAGAGAGGGAGGCTGTAAATCGGGAAAAAATCATTACTTGACCAATACAGAAAAGAATAGACCGAAACACAGGAATGGAATTGTAATGTAAAGGTATTGTTGTAAAGGTATTGTTGTATATTATTGTATTTTGTGGTTTTAATTATTATTTTTTTTCTTTTGCAACATTGTTGATTGTTCAAGATAAATAATGAAATGAAATTGCTATTGCCTGAATGTTTCCAAGTTCTTGTCTGTTTCAAATCATGGTCTTCTTCCCTGCCCCTGGCAGGCTCCAGCTGTTGCTTTTCAGGCTGGCTCACATCCTTTGACTCACTGTGTAAAATGAAGACAGTTCTGACTAATAGACAGCAAAGCAAGGATTTGAACTGGCGCTGTGTCCGCGCACATGTGTGGCTTGATTGATCTTTGAGAAACAGGGAATACTTCCCCACAGTGAACCTCATGTGAACTTGTTTTTATGGCAGAAAAGAATTGGAGTTAGGACAGTGGGTGTTTCGTCATTATTTCTGTGGAGACCAATGAGAAATCAAATGCATTCAGATTTCAACATTTTCAGAGAAAATGAAGTGTGATACTTTATTTCCAAGTGCCATATAACATTTATTGTAACATCCTCAGAAGCCAAATATGATTCAACGGCCATAAAACTGCAATGACACACAGTCACTGGACTTCATTATATGCTTTTCATGAGCAACGACTTCGGTCTGAACACACAGTTGCCCATTTTGTTCTTTATGAGATCAATCTTTAAACAGCCACATGTAGTACGGTAGCTAGCTTAGCATTAAGGCAAAAGGAGTATACATAAATATGCTTTACCATGTGGTTAGTTCATATAAACTATTTATTTACTTAACAGAAAACATGCTATATCTTGATATATAGTGTTATCAAGATATGAAATTACCTATATCTTGAAAAACAAACTTGCGATAAATTACGCTGGGCTTTAACAACCATGAAATCGTTATCTCAATTATCAAGCCTTTTTAGGATGATATGATTGAAGTTTTTTTAACTTTGTATTACAAAACCAACTACAACTATATACCGTATCTCCAGCTACATTACATATTATTATTACAGAATAATTCATGTAATTTGCATTTTCATTACATCCCAATCCACACTTCAGCAGAGCTGCAGTTTTATCTGCGGGTGACACTTTTGATTGAAAATTTCACACCAAAATTAACTGAGGAAGAAACTGAAATGGTAGCAGTGCTAAGCATACTGCGCTATAAAATCAATATGACAACTGCATTTTACAAAGACAAATGTACTTAATTAATAGAGCTATGGAAGAAATGTTAGCCTTTTAAGAGCAAAAAACACAAACCTTTTTATTAAGAGATTGTGAAGCTTGGCTGCAGTGGAAATAGTCCTACGTCACTCGTCTGATCACAGATCTAATGCGACTTGAACTCCGTCCAATGGTCACATCATTTTAACTACACAATTACTGCTACAAAAGACAACAATGACTGAAGGGACCTTTACTGAGACTTTTTCTGGAGGGACCTTTGAAGTTAAATTGGTAGCAGCTTTGAGATAAATCCCTGGTAGCTAAAAGGATGTCTTCATTTAAAAATAGTTCATTTGCAGCATAATATCCGCCGTTTATCTAATAATTCTTGTTATTGTAAAGGGCAGCCATTAATCGTTATTAATGATACAAACCTGAGATGTGACCTCTTTCCATTTCAAACCCACAGCCTGTAACATCAGGAGAACAATAACCATTAAAGATAATGCTTTTCATATGCAGTCGGGAGTGGCGTCATTCGGTACATGTCTCATTCAGTAGATAATGACTTCAAGGACTTTATGGTATTTGAACTCAGGAAGCATAAATAATGCACTACTTCATTCATAGCACAGGAAATTTGGAAAAGTAAACATACTGAGCAGCCAGTTAATTCTGCACAACACAATTTTATGATGCATTTCTGATGAAAACCATTACCAGTGAGTCTCAAGAGCCAAATTTGCTGATTGCGGTTTTATGCACACCAACGGGATTGGCAAGAGTCTAACTAAGGGGAGTTGTTTTTGAGTCAATGTTGATGTGTGCATGTCATAATTGACCCAAGTTATACGATTTTGTAGCCATCTGGTGGCGCTGTGTGACTAGTTTGCCATTTTGTTAATGAATAACAGCATCAATCTCCTGCAGATACGCAGCTATATAGAGGCATATATACCCATTTAGAGGTATAGAGGTTCAGGATCTAAAGAGCCAGCAGATATTGTAACATAGACCTGATGGTGAAAGTTTATGTCAGTACATTGGGTTGAAGTAAGATAATAACAATGATTGATGCTACCTCTGATCCATGCTACTACTGCTGCTGCTGGTGTAGATACTGGGTCTAAATATATATTTGTTTGGGTTGGCTGTATCCCCTCAGATCTTTCAACTGGCTTTTTCTGCCAGGTTTCCTTCAAAGTGAAAGAGGCTGCGCACTAAAAGACCATTAGAGATACTTTTGAACTACTATGCTCAAATGATTTGTTAAATTACAGGCAAAGACATATCATCAAGGTACTGGTGCCATATTGAGTACAACTGTAACACCTTGACCACTATGCTTTCCACAGATAAATACAACTTTTATTTTATTTTTAAACTCTTTCCTCCTACTACTCCTACTACTACTACTACTACTACTACTACTACTACTAGTCTTCCAGTTCTTTCATTGCTAATGTATAGCAGAGTATGAATGACAGCAGCCTGTCCAAGAGCATATCCTCAAACAGCCACAACGAGCGTCCAATCAAGTCAAAGCATTTTCCATGTTTTATTTATTTATTTTTATTTATTTACCAGGGACAATGGACAGTCATTGACTGTCCCAGAATGATCTCAATAGCTAAATGTTATCAGCAGTCCCTGGCAGGCAAATCCACAAAGGAGTAATTGCATCAAATTATGTTACTATGATATATGATTTACACGAGTACAGAAAATAAACATTATAGGCTAAATAATACAAAATGAAAAACACTTTCCATTCAAAACATTACATCATACAAAACATGATTGGTTAATGGTCACATGTTGGTTATGTTTCAGCCATGATTTCAATTTTTAAAACTAGAGCGTAGAGTATTATCTGATAGTGCTAGGTATTGTGTTCCAAAAGTAGCTATAATGGAGAAAGCTGACCAGCCAAATTCAGTGGACATGTGCTGTACTACACAATTGCCTTAAAGCAACACTAGGTAACTTTTCCCGCTTTGGTCCCCCTACAGGTTGGAAGCGGAATTGTCCATTACATTACATTGTCCAGTTCATTCGAACTACAGATCTGCTACCCGATCTGGCAAACCTGCATACTAGCAGACTCAAGCAGGAGTCTGCTAGGTGGACAAAATTATCAAAGGTCAAGAGGTTGTACTTTGTATATGACAGTGGTGATACCTCATAGGCTGTCAATTGGTTCTTAATGAATTTAAAGTGGCTAAGGTTCAGTTTACTCTACGGATGACTATTTTTACCTGTTTTTCAAAGGTGAGGTTTAAATTGATAATCATCCCATGGTACTTAAAGTCTAAGACAATTTGAAGCTTTTCACTCTTAACTGTAATTTCCCCATTGGGGATCAAAAAAGAGTATCAATTAAATTAACAACAATTGCAGGCTGATGGACATTTTTCATCCTGATTAAAAAGTATACATGCAGTCTTGCTAATATTTAAAGTGAGAACGAATTGAGTTAGCCAGTCAAAGATACTGGACATTGCTACCATGAACTAATGTGCCACCTGCTGTTTTATCTTGGCATGCACATAAATTATAGTGTTGTCCACATACATTTGAGTCATTAGAGCAGGGCATACAGTAGGATGGAACATATAAGCTAAAAAGTAAGGCGCCAAGAATAGATCCCTGGGGCACACCTAAAGAGCAGTCACTTTGTGAGGAGAGCTTTGTTGCATCCGTATTTTCAAATTGAACTCCATCCATTGCATACTATTTTCAGAAAAATTTAAATGTGAAAGCTTAGACAGACACTCTGCTGAAGATGTATGACGTTTTTTTAAAAACTGCGTTGGGGTTGGGTTAGTCTTGCTAAATGAGGGACAACCGGCGAAATCTCTGGCAGCACCTGAACAATCCCGGAAGTGGAACAAGGTACATTCAAGGTAATAATTTCACTCTGCACTTGCTGCTACAGTAGGTTTACAGTGTAGTTTATAATTATAGTTTTTGCCAAAGAAGCTTTCTGTGTTTGACCTGGTTCATTTTTGCAGTGATTCCTCCCTGCTAAAATGTGTTGCCCTCTGCCCTCTGGGAGGTTAGGAAGTTAATGGAAAATCAAATCTTTGAATCAAGTCAATTCTTTCATGCGCTGCCAAGGGTGCATTACCAACCAGACAGGGCTCCAGACCCGCAGCTCTGAGGGCGCCAGGTTCACTGTATGTCAATTGGTTTGTGGTAATATCATGAATTGCAAATGTGATGGGGAATAAACATCATCAAGGTACAATATCCCCTGAAGGGCCTTAAGGTGGTTCCTGCATTATTACCCAATGCTAAGTCAAAGTCACACTTTTAATCCTCTGTTGATTTTGTACTTAAATGGTACATTTGTATTGAATCAATTTACAAGAATTTAACACATAGCACATACTTTGGAGCCAGTTAGTTGATATCTAGGCAAAATATAACTAAGCTGATGGGAGTATTTTGCTGTGTGTTCTGCACGTGGGTATTTGAAGGCTATTAGTTGAAGGCTATTACAAAGTTATCCATCATGCCCTGTGCTGCGATGAGTGGGAGTTAGCAGTAGCAAAGACCGCAGTGCTTTTTCCAAATTGGGAGTAAAATGGTTACAAAAGTAGAAAACCACAAAGTAGTGTTGTGTCATCTTCTAAACAATGGCCAAGCTTGAACAATTGTTTTCAAAAGGTTTGGCTTAGTCATCGCTGATGACACACAAATTCATTTTATTCATAAAAACAAAGAAGCTCTGGGTGCTTATGTATGAAGTGGAAGATGACAAATATAAGAGAAACCGATCAGTGAGTCAGAATGAACTCAACCACATTTTCACACAGAATTGTTTCCGTTCAGTCATTAGCATAAAACATAGGTTGAATATGAGTGTTTATGGACAACACTCAACGATGTGGAGGAGATGAATCAGAATCTAAAATATGCAGCTCCAAAGTGAAAAATGGAAAATGAATTGTTTTAACTGACAGATGATGGATTTCACCACAGTGAATCAGTCTGGCAGTGTGTTGGGAGAATTGATACGAACCATAGAATCACTTGGACACAAAATGACTGATACACCACATTGCATAAAGGGCTGTGTGTAAATTTACAAGCTGGGATAGGGGCAAGCATGAAAATCCCCAAAGCTATACAGAATGTCCAGATCTAAGCAGACCAAATCTAAGTCAGGCTGCTTTTATCAAAGCTTGGCGTTAACAAACATGGATATTGATTTTATTTTTCCGCAAATCAGGTTCGAATGCCAATCATAGATGATTGGAAATCAATTCACATTAAAGTAGATGTGTCTCTGTATGGCCTTAGAGTTCAAAATGTTAGACGGCTGTTCTGTAACTGCAGCATTAAACATGGCTGCATATCAATGTCCTCCGCCATCGCTGATTCTGTCTGATGTGACAGAGGAGTTAAGCAATGCGACTTAATGCTATGGCCTCCAGTGCAGGAGGATACATCTCTATTCCTTATCTTTGCCTGCAGCTCTGTGTTATTTTTTTTTTTATTAGCATACTGTGCACACTCATGCTGTCACCACAGCAACCATTGCAGATAGCCTAATGATGCCTGAACCCAGAAAATGGACAATGGGCACAAATAACAGCAAGCTCTAAAGATTAGATTTTATCTTTTTAAATCAGATTTGCCTACCTCCTGAGGTTTAACATTCACAGAAGTGCTAAGAGAGAGTGTGGGCACCTGAGTAGAAAACTTTGGAAAATCTGTTTTAAAAAAAAGTGGCCTCATTCGAGAACTTATTCATTATTATTTCTTTGACACAGTTTTGTTCAAACCAACTACCTGGAAGCATTAAAGGAATACTTTGAAAAACATGCATTTGATTTCTTAACGGTAGTTAAATGAGAAGATCAATACCACTTCCAGATGTCTGTGCATCAAGTATGGAGCTGCACCTGGGAGGCGAGCATAGATACTGGGGGACATAGGTAGCCGTGCTCTGTTGAAAGATAAAAGAAGTACCATCCTCTATAGCTCACTGACTAACTTGTTGCATCTTGCTCTTTTAAATCTAAAAGGAAGTGTTGTTCACAAGCAATACAGTAGGTATAGCATCTCCTATTCTCTGAAATGTTAACATTTAACTGAATTTTCAATATTGTACCATAAGTTATTGTTTTGCCAACAGAATTGGGTACAAAGTGTGCAGGTCCTTGAGCAATAGTTCAATCACATTTGTCCTCATACTCCAAAACTACTCATTTAGCAAATATGTTTTAAGGTGAAACATTATGTTACTGTAAAATGGAAAAGAAAACACAATCTCAACCTTACTTTGCACGTTCAAAGTATTCTGCAGTCAAACATATGCACGGTGGCTCCAACAGTTCAACATTTGCCTCAGCAGTTTGGTTTCATTAGGTCTCTTTCAGCAGTAGGCTATAGCCCCCATCCCAGATGTCTGCAAATCTCTGAACACAGACCTTTGTTATACAGATCAATAAGATTGTTCCCCAGAGCACTCCTTTAAATTCCCCATCATTACCAAAGGCTCCATCGGGGTAAGGGCACACTGTGTGAGGAGATGAGCAGCAGAATGAAATTCAGTCGGTACTTCTCAACCTCCTGAACCATGCATGTTTCTTTTATTTTTGATGTTCAGTTGATGCTTGAACCTGCTCTGCTCTGACAGGGATTGTACTCGACTGTGTCCTCCTCACTTCAGGTGGTGACCTCACGAAGCAGTATTACCATTTAGCTTTCATGGGCCATGTACAGTCAGGCTGTGGGGTCAGCAGGCCAACAGGTACTGAACTGCGAGCCTGGCCTCTGGAGTTGGCTGTTGTCGTTGTTCTGTG
This sequence comes from Sander vitreus, assembly GCF_031162955.1. NCBI lineage: Eukaryota > Metazoa > Chordata > Actinopteri > Perciformes > Percidae > Sander > Sander vitreus. Next base: position 12,083,589 of record NC_135855.1, on the reverse strand, counting down.
CACAGTTTCTAAATTCAATTTACTGTAAATACACCAATAGTGTTATTCTTGACCTCGGAAACAGTAGTTGTAAAAAGTCTTAACTTTCAAGATAAATGAAGATTACGAACTGGTGCGAAAGCTCCAGAACAGCTAGTAAATGGACCTATAGTGTTGATATTGTTTTGATAGTGTTGTAATGAATAATACAGCTTGTCTGAACCAGGTGCCAACCATGTGTGACGTCACCCATCGGTTTGTGGAGATCTGCTCTGAGTCGTCGAGTTTGCTGTTATGGGCGCAGCCATCCTGGTTGCAGATGTGACGATTTTAGACGGGAGTGAGGAGTGAGGGAGGAGCTACTTACACTTACACTCTACGTTACGTTACACACTTTCACTGGCAATCACATTATAGCCACGCCCTAAAACACCCCCTGCTTTATCACCGATTTTAAAATCAACGAGACCATAATTAAAAAAATTAACATCATTTTGTGTTGCAGAAGAATTAAAACTAGTGATTGAGACCAAAAACTCATTGTGAAAATGTTTACTGACGTAATAAATCTAGTGAGAAGTGGGTCACTTTCTCATAGACTTCTATAGAAATCAACCTCCTTTTGCAATTGCATGTGTCGCCCCCTGCCGGAAATCAGATAGAATGCAGGTTTAAGGCACTTCCGCATTTGCAGCACTTCGCCGAACCGGATGATTTGTCCATTAATATTTACAGTCAATGGACAGTTTTTGCTCCCAGAGTCTCTAAGGAACATTAACATCTCCACAATGATAAGGATAGTTTGCAATTACACTTTCATCTTGTAGTTTGTCAATGAGCAATGCTTCTTTGAAGTTATGGCTCAGGCCCGGTCTCTTAAACTGGGTGCCTACGTAAAGAGGGCTCAGTTCTGGGTAATGGTAGATCTGGTCCACATGTATTGTTAATACTAATGTCAGAAACTGTAGTTTTCAGGGTTATGGAGTTCTTGAATAATGGCTCCTAAAATAGTTTTAATGTTTTTGTAGATAAACAAGAAGGGTTTTGTCTGTACACTGCCTAGATAATAACCTAGGCCATGTAGATATCTCTGAAGAAAATGTGAATACAATGCCCCTGCTAACTGATAATGAGTAACATTTTAAAGTCAGGTAATCATATGCAAATCAGTCTGTCTACTAAAGAGAATTAGATCATAAGCAACCATGACAGTAATAACTGTTGGTCCGCCGCTTTATTTATAAATAAGGATTAACAGTTGGCAAAGAAAACATGACCCTGGATACTGTCAAAGGAGTCATTAGTGGAAGGAAGACGAGAGTCAAGTTAGTGCTGAAAGTCCTGAAAGAAACCATGGCTGCCCTTTTCATGAAGCTTATGCTTTTATTACCACGGCGCAGGGGTCTGCAGCATGTAATTACACAAGAACACTTATTAGCCTCAGTAAAAGGTCACAGATGTTGAGACTTTGGCGAAGAGCTTAAACTTAACTGTAACCTCTCTGACTAGTTAACATCTACCTGAGAGAGTGCACTTGCGGCTTGCATCGCTAATTGAGATGACTCCCTGAATTACAACCAAAAAAAAAACCCTATTCAAAGTCATTTAAGATGTGATTTGGAAGAACAAAAGAAAAGGTAATTGTTGCTGTGGGCCGACTGAGTGCCTCTTCACAGCTTGAGGGGATGGTTTCAAAATTGACCCTAGATCAGAATCTTAAAGAGAAACGGTTTCACACCAGGTGTGAGTGGAATAATTGTCGAGCTACTAATAAAACACTGCTGCTAGTAGAACACTTTGATTACAGCTGTTTATTCTGTTGGTACACACTTTATATACTGCCATTCAAACACAGCACAATGGAGTTGTTGAGTGCCTCTTGAAACTCTGCCACATGGTCACCACTTATTTTAGCTCAGTGTGCACGCATGCTTTCCACATGCTGTAAGCAATTTGTGTGGTAGTTGGCAGGACAGCCGAACCAGTGCGGTAATCTTTTGGACCGTGCTGCTACATGAATGGTGACTGAGTCTCTGTGAGTATCCTGACTGTCTGGCTGGGTGCCAGGCCACAGGAATGTGCCCATCGTCACCACTGTCTGCTTGTGAACGACACCCTTAATGCCCACATTGTATTCAACGGAGACAGAAATTTCTGCTGCATTAAAAGACTCCCCTTTCCCTCATATTATTCTGGAGGATGTGCTCGACATGTCCTTAAAGGGACTCTAGGTGGCATTGGTTCTGATGTGTCATCACTATTTTAGGGCCCCTTGGGCTTTCCTTTGCAATATATTTGAGCCAGTTAACTGTTCACTAGTCTATATTGACGACGTTTCATTTACCGGATTGTTCCGGTGCTGCCAGAGGTTCCGCCGGATGTCCCTCGCCCTCCGCTTTCTTTGTGTTGGCATTCTAAACTCCGGTCGATTCGGGAAACATCCTCCGAGCTAGAACTGACAATCAAATTATATTTACCTTTTTTGTGAGTAACATTCTCATCACACACTCGACAGCCATTTTAATTCCAGAGCTCGCCTCCCTACTTGCACCATATGTTCCACCAAAACAAGTTCCGTCCCGAGGCTATTTTGCAGAGGCACCATACTTGCATCCAGCGCTTAGCGCCGCCCAAGACGATTGTGATTGGTTTAAAGAAATGCCAATAAACCAGAGCACGTTTTTCTCCTATCCCGGAATGCTGTGTGGACTCGCCAGACCCTCCTCCGCAGCGCTGTGGAGATAGGTCTGGCAATTCAAGACTAACCCAGCCCCCCCCTAAATTTCAGTTTCCACCCCCGTCAAGCTTTCTGTTTTCACACAGCATGACACAATAATGCAGTTTACAATGATAACAATGGATTTCCCATCAAAATTCTTAGTCATGTTTGACACAATGGGTCCTTGAAGGAGGCTTCACACTTCTACATTTTTCCAGCTGAAATGACAATTATTGGTGGAGCTTTTATCAGCTATCTAGCTCGCTAATTAAGCTGGCAGGCTTTTTAATGTTTCCAGCTGATTTGTTTTAAAATGACAGTCTTGTAGTAGGGGTTTTAAGTGTGCACTTGATGGCTACATATATTGTGCTAAAAGACGGAAGCCAAAGCTGCATGTCCCAGGCCAAGGGTCAGCACCATCACCAGTTGATGAGACCATCGAAATAAAGAAGAATAAAGAAGCATTATTCTTGTATTGCAGTGTGGAGCTAGTTAGTCCTAAATGTATGATATATAAAACTGTAAGATCAAACTAGGATTGTGTTCTAACACAACCCTGTTTGGCTGCTTATCTTACATACCTGGGCAAATACTTAAAGACAGAGGTTAAACTTAATTCTTTATTGTTTAAACTTTGTTTGTTTCACTTTTAAAGCTACAAAAGAAAGGGACTACCTGATGTGTTTGGCAAATGTAACGCTATTTCTGATTGCAGGTCATATTAGATCAAATCAACACAGTTTAATACATTCCTTACGCTCTCTTTCTTTATTTTTGGAAAGGCTGAAAAAAAGACCATCCAAACACATTAAATGTCAAGCCAACTTTACTACCGCTCCATGCACGCCACTGCAACATGTGGAGAAATCCAAGCTGTGCCTAGTCATGGCCGCTAAGCTATGATTGGACAACAGCTGTTTGGAGTAGGGGTTTAGTGAATGGTCAAAGAAGCATTATACTTTTCCATCCTATAATCTGTGTAAAAAAAGATGCAGGTGTGACCATACAATAGGCTACTGAATTTCTCGGCGTTTAGCTCCATCTGGACATTTGGCCATTAAAAGTTAAACACTGACTTAAACATCTGTGTTGCAGCTCTCAGGATTTCTCAGAGCACACTTCAAAACGTGCCCACACGCTTATAAACTTGTTTTTATTATACGGTCAGTAAGTCATTTTATTATATTATATATATATATATATATATATATATATATTGTAGTATATATATTATTTTAAGTATAGTACCTCATTCTTCATGTTGTTTTATGTACTTTGCATGTTAAAGGCAATAGTATTGCAAAGAACTCGTGGAAAAACACTCCTTTTAGTCATTTTAGTGACACACTGCAGCTAAATGATGTGGACTATGATTTCCAAGGTAACCATATAAAGGGGCATATGAGGTACATCTTGTGGTTTTCCTGTAATGAAACAACAGCTTTTCCAATTCTGTTCTCCCACAAGGAAGAGGTGCTGAATACGCAACTCTTTCCATTTGTTACCAAAACCCTGAATGAACTTCAGATTTTAAAAGTATATTGAGTCTTTGAGACATTTCCTGGACACATTAGGTTGTAGCTGGGCATATCAAAAGATCATTTATGGAGAATGAACTAATTTAGTAGGCATATATTCCTTAAAGTGAACCTTGAGGTATAGATCAAATACTACAGCGAGGTTAGCCAGTGGCCTTTTTGTTCCGCATTGCTGTAAATCTACAAAAACTGGCAATAGCTTTAATCCTTTTGGACTTCTCATACCTAATAAATGCTAATATGAGCTCAAACGTAGAAAAGTCATGAAAATCTCTAACAGTGAAAATGTTGCTGGAGGCAAGTGACAGATGTACCCTTATACCCAAAGCAATAAATTTCACTGGGAACATACTGAACCACAGAGTGCCTTTACAATGTTATCATAGTATTATTGGGTTATTTAAATAAACATAGTAAAGTACTAACTCTATTTAAATACCAGCTAAAACATTTGTTTCACCCATTGCGAGTAGCCTGAAAGGTGTTTGTTTTTTGTATGAGGGCTTCATTTATCCAATTTTCTTTGAGGTCTATGGATTATATGTGTATTTTTTTTGGATGAAACTATGTATTAATTAAAAAAATATTCAATGTACAAATGGTGGCATTACATGTGTGTTTAGCCTATTTGTAAAATTTCTGGATTTTATTGTATACCTGTATACCTATACCTGTACCTATATTATGTAAGGCAAGGCAAGGAGAGGCAATTTATTTATATAGCACAGTTCATACACAAAGGCAATTCAAAGTGCTTTACACAAGCATACACATACAAAGCAAATACACCATAAAATTCAACAATCAAAAACAAAGCAAACAAACAGTATATTTAAAAGACTTTTAAATCATATAGGATAAATGGCCATCTCTAAATGACCTCAGGTAAAGCAATGTCGAACAGAAAAGTTTTAAGTCTTGCTTTAACAGAACACAGGGTTGGGGCAGATCGTAAGTGTCCAGGAAGTTCATTCCGTTACTGCGGTGCATAAAAACTAAAAGCTGCTTCTGCATGTTTGGTTGTGACCCTGTGGACGGTGAGTAGGCCTGTCCCAGATGATCTTAGAGCTCTGGATGGCTCGTAACAGAGCAGCATATCACGCATGTATTTTGTGGTGTGATGTATTGATATCACACCTGTTATTTGTTCTCCTAACTGACATGCGAGCCTAATGAGGCATGTGTGAAAAGCCATGTGCAGAAAATGCTTAACCCTTGTGTTGACTTTGGGTCACATTGATTGAAATTTTTTGTTTTATATCAGAAAATATAGGACGTAGAAATAAGCGCTGAAAATGTGCAGAAGAAAAGTTTAAAAATTTAAAAACGTTGGAAAAAGCAAAAAGAAGTTGTGAAAAGGCGTCAAAAACATTGGGAAAAAAAGTGTTTTTTTCAAGGTTGAATGGAAGACAATATGACTTATTTTTAAGTTGGTCCATTGTTTTTTGGTGTGTGGCAAGCCCCTAAGTCACTTCATTCTGAAACTTGTTTGGATCACTGAAAGTCGCTCTGACAGTGATTGGATTTGGCACAGTGCCTTCTGTCCACATTTGCATGTGCACCAATCCCACCAATTCTAAATGTAGAGTAATAGAACATTGCATCAACATTTTCCTCTCTGCAAACCAAACAATTCTGACAGGGCTTTTCAAGAAGCAATGACAGGTATAACAGGTAATAACAGTCCCATCTCATGAGGAAAAAATGCCTGCACACTAACAAAAAAAAAAGTAGAAAACAGTCTGCTGATGCAAAAAGAATCAATAAATTATATGTGACAAAAAAGGTGATTCAATCGTGGGACCATCTTGAGCACAATTTACAGACCATGTCAAGGTTGGCAGTTGCTTTCTGCAAACCAAACGGCAGTGCAGTCAAGAAATGCAATATCATTTTGACATACTTATTTACCAGATTATTTACAGAAAAGAGAAACTGGTTCACTCAGCCTGAGTTTAAGTATTTTGTTGCACAGAGAAAACCTGACAGTGACGTCCGTAAATCCTGCCGATTACATCAAGAACCTTGTTCAAGTGAAACATTTCCAGCACAGATTGGACATACTGGGCGTCCAAGAAATGTCAAAGCAACAATGGAATCAAATCCATTGAATTCCTTTGTGCATCTTTCAAGATATTTTCTCACTGGTGATCCGTGTGTGTGATGTGTTATTTCTGTGCCTGCCTCGCTGTTCGTGTGTGAGTCTGGATTTTAGGGCGGCAGACGTCTAAGCTCATGACTGGACAGTGATGTCATCTCTTTGGAAGGCCTCTGTTTTTTTGGTGGAAGGCTGGGTGCTCAAACACCAGCAAAAGCTGCCAACAGTATCTATTCATTCTGTACTTTTAGCAGTACAAAACATATATATTTTGATGATCATAAATCTGCTTGAGATTCTGATTAAGTACTTCCCAGTATTTCAAATGTTTCCCAGAGAGCAGCCATAATCTTTCAAGATGTAAAGGATTTATGCAGTTTTACCTCATCGCACAGTCATGCTGCAAACATACTGTTCCACCTTATGTCAAATGTGTTTTATTGGGTCTGGATCTGGGACTTCTGCAGGTCACTGGAGTAAATTACACACACTGCGATGTTCATTTAGAGAATCGCAAAATAAGCATGCAGCAGTAAAGCTGCAATGTTTCTTTGTGCAGCAGTGAAGCTGCAGCAGCACATGCAGTCGTATGAGGTTTTGTGTGCATAGCCAGAGCATCACAAGTACAGGCAGGCAGACTTCTCTTTGTACACCTTAACACTCAATCTTCCCTAAGCATGTGTTTGTATCAGCACTGGTTTCCTCTCTCTAAACAGCAAAAGGGCACTGCCTTTATAGGGCTCTCAATCAGCCCTGGACTGCACCACTATCTTCCAGTGGTAAGTCTACCAACCATTTCTAACTTTACCAAGGTCTGGACAAAGCTAGACACAGTTTGCACTCATTTACACAATAAAGACAACTTTATGAGGGCCATAACTCATATCAATTACCCCTCCAATTCATTAACCAACACATGGAAATTAACTACACACAGAAAACCCCCGTGGCCTGATGACTCTTCCCGTGATGTCATAAATACACCATGCTGCTGGACGGCTATTCCCCCAAACATTGTGTGAAATGAATACCATGTACAATAACTAAAGCAATATGTGAAATAAATATGGACAAATGTCACCAGGGGACAAGTGGTGAGTGTGTCACCCATTTTGTCACATGAGGTATTTATAACATTGTAACTCTTGTAAGTTTTGTCCTCGGAGTCGTCCCAAACACTAACAAACAGAATATGAATACGAAGAGGTCCCTCAACAAACTGAGTGGTTTGTATTACTTTCCAATAACTGTGAGATTACAGAGGGCTTCTAATGGTATAGCAGTGGGATTGTTTTGACCACGGAACTTATTCCATCTTTCAAGATTTTTTTTTCAGTTCTGTTTTCTATGCTACATAATTAGCTGTGTTCGTGTACTGTGTGTGTGTGTGTGTGTGTGTGTGTGTGGGTGTGTGTATGTCAGTGTGTCAGAACCAACGGCAAGTGTTGAGCATTATAAGGGTTATATAATATAAATTACCTTACTGTTGATATTACTACGTAGTTGTTTGAGATATTGCAAGGTGCCTTATTCAAGGTAATAGTATGTACAACAAACCGGTTCAGTAACCTGACCTTTATATGTACACTCCCCGGCCACTTTATTAGGTACACCCTGCTAGTACTCGGTTGGGCCTGCTTTCAGAACTGCCTTTATTCTTTGTGGCATTGATTCAACAAGGTGCTGAAAACATTCCTCAGATTTTGGTCCACATTAACATATTAGCATCATGCAGTTGCTTCAGGTTTGTCGGCTGCACATCCATAATGCAAATCTCCTGTTCCACCACATCTTAAAGGTGCTCTATTGGATTGAGATCTGACTGTAGAGGCCATTTGAGTAGAATATTAGAGCTTCGTGACCTATAATATACAGTCTAGAACTGCAAAGGTAGCAGGGCTGAATTATACTGTACCACAGAGGACTCTAGGTATAAATACAATATAGCAGATTATTTGCAAAGTGGCTGTAGTACTGAAGCAGGCAATGAAACAAATGCCGTTTACATTTACAATTACTCCGTTGACAAATATAGTCCTTACTATGCGTGAAGGTGCGGCTATGCAGCGAGAGAAACCATGCTAGTTGGCCTTGAAATTTATGAAGCTATTATGTTTTCACAGAACCATTCTAAATGTTTTACATCAGCAGGGTTTTGTTATTCATGTCCTCACAGTTTTGCCACCAGCAGCTTAATGTCCTGTTGCTAGTAGCAACTGCTGGTATTAAGGTCCCATAGGAGTTACAGTTCAGTGTTGGGAAAGTTACTTCCAAAATGTAATACATTATAGATTACTAGTTACTGTCATTTGAGAGTAATTAGTTATATTACAATATTACTGTCTCTGAATTGTAATGCTTTACACTACTTTTGCATTACTTTTGAGTTATTTTCACCAAAATAACAGCGGAAGTTTGACTTGGCAGGTAGCTTGTGAATTTCACCACAGGATCAATAAAGTCTCGTCTTTATCCACTTTAATACATCATAGATTATTCATAATATTTTGTATAATTAATATGAATATGCAAAGTAACTAAAGCTATAAAAATAGAGAAGTAAAACGTACAATAGGCAAGTAGGAGAAAATGAAAATGAAAAGTACCTTACAGTTGTAGTACTTTCCACGGCTGATAAAATGCAATTATATTTACGCGTAGCAAGCCTAAACATTAATTCCCGACATGTTTCTATCTGTCAGCTGCTCGGACACACTGCTGTCCGCGCTGACGTACCGTCACCTGTTGGGACACAGATGCTGTCCGTACCGTCTCTGGTTCTGGCTCTGACCACGGGAACAGTGACAGGACAGCTTGCTTCAACGCAGTGTAATAACTCCTGAAAATAATGTCCATCTCGCAAATGTATCTGTCTCTGCAGTCATCTCAACCATCGAATACAGCGACAGGAAATAATACTCACAGCTTTTTTTTTCCTGTGAAGAAATGTTTCACGGTGTTGGTGAATTCTTAAAAAATCAAAACACCACTAAATGTTGCGTTAAAATGCGTTGTAACTTGCGTTACAGTAACTGAGATTGTAACGGGTATAATATTACCGAAATTTAATTAGTAATGCGTTGCCTAACAGCAAAAAGGAATACATTACTGTAATTGCGTTACTTTTGTAACGCGTTACTCCCAACACTGCAGTTTACCTGTCATTGTTACATCCAAATCTGCTTCCGTGCATCTTTAACCCACGCTTGTTGCACCATTATTTGTAAGTACTTCACTTATTGTATCTATTTTCTAAGTATTTGTAATCTGTGATGTAAAATTAGTTTTGTGCTAGTCTCGCTTTGCCAGACCTTCCTCCACAGCGCTGCGGATGAGGGTCTGGCTAGTCCACACAGCGTTCCGGCATGGGAGAAAAACGTGCTCTGGTTTATTGGCATTTCTTTAAACCAATCACAATCGTCATGGCCGGCGCTAAGCGCGGGGCAGAGCCACAGTGCCGCTGCAAAATAGCCTCTGGAAGGAACTTTATTTGGTGGAATGTGTACGTTTAAAAGTTGTTTTTAGTCGTGCAACAGGACACTCAGATTGGACAGATAGTCTAGCTAGCTGTCTGGATTTACCCTGCAGAGATCTGAGGAGCGGTTAACCATAGTCCTCAGAAATCAACCAGAGTTCAACATCACAAGACAAAGAAAGCGGAAGGTAATCCGGGTGAAAAGAGCGTGACCCGGCGGAATTTCGGGCAGCACGAAGTGAAACGTTCTGGATATAGACTAGTTTTGTGTTAACAAGCTAGCCATTAGGCTATATTAGCTGTCTGAGGCTAACGTGTTGCTAGTACATTTTCATTTATTGTTAATATTATATTGCTCTTTTAAGTTGTACTCTTGTACTATGCATGTCTTTAGATTAATTGCTGTGTCGTACCTACTATGGAGACTTGTTCTTGTTCTTTTAATTGTGATACATTGTTTATCCCTGGGATGAGGAACAATGTAACTACCAAAGTTAGTCTGTACCTTTTTCTTGTTACACTGACAATTTCATTTTTAGAATACAACCATTCCTATGCTCTGAAAAGCCCTCCCTGCCTCAATCTGAAATGCTGAGTCCAATTCTGTTTTTAAATCTAGATTTAAGACTCATCTTTTAAGCCAAACGTCTTAATTCATGTAGATGTTTGCATTGTTTTCTTTTTGGAAATTGTCCTGCTAGCCCTGCTACCTTTACAGGTCTAGGCTGTATATCATAATACTGTCATTCTGTGACTCTTGTACTTTGTACTGTTTCAATTTTGCAGTTCTTTGCATACTTGTAATTCTGCTTCTCTACACTGTGCTTGAAGAATCATCCTCCCAGTAATGTTTTAGGTCAGGTTTTTGGTCCATAGTTGTGCTAATAAAAAGGTCAGTCTATCATTATCAAGAATCTACAATCTGTGATCACAGGTGAAGGTGTTGGTTGATGCTGACATCTAGTGGTAGAGAATGCATCAGCACCATTTTATTATCACTGTTGGGAGGGGAAATCAATAATAGAAATCAATAAATAAGTACACAAAATAAACAGACAGGGTAAGAAAAAGAATGTTACACTGTGATATACTGCGTTTTCCTACACCCCTTGAACTGGTCATTCATTAAACTGAAAGTTCATCTCAAGTCATCTCTTGAACAACCACCTTTATTTGTGTATCGCTTGATGTGCAAAGACATCACTTAGCATTATTCATTGGTCATTTGTGACAGTTCATCAAGAAAATACATAATTTATTTATTAAGTCTCACTTTTTACCATATGGGACCTTTTAAAGCCAAATGCTGTTAAGTGTTCAGTTGTTCTCTACTAATGAGAGAAAACAAAGCATGCTTACACCGATTGAAATTACATTTATTTGGATTTTTGTAAATTTATGATTTGACACAGATGCACACTAAACAGTTAACAGTTTAAGCTATTTAAAATACTGCTGAGAAATATGTTTAGTTACTGGTTTTCTGGAAATCTACCATTTCATGTATAAAACAGTTCTTATTGTGAATGATTTGGTTTATTAATTGTTTGACATTTTGGTGTTTATCCAACCCAGAAAGCTTTACATCATCCTGTTCTTGAAACAGGAAGATTTAAATCAATTATTAGTAATAACATAAAGTAAGGTTAATATAAATGAGGTTATATCTGAACAGAAACTTGCAGATTTGGTCCTCAAAAGGTAATAATCCGGATATTTCAGCCTTTCTTATGTCACATCAAAACCATGAAGTGACAAACAACTTTCACTTCTTCGCTTTTGAAAGTCAACGAATAGCTTTTAGATCCTGACAACTCAATAACATTGAAAGTATCTTTAAACTGTCCTGGGTGTCGTCTTGATAATTTCTCTTTTTAAGTTATGTTTAAAAAGTGTTTCCTGCCCAGTCAGAAAACAATAGGGAAGAATCTCCAGATATATGGACTGGAGCCTTTGAAAGTGCTGATTGTTGCCTGTCCTCAAAGGATAAGCGAACATCACATAATAATGTTTTATTAACCACTGTCACTTAGAGCCAAAAATAACTTATGACGCAAAAATCAGCTAAGGCAGTCTTGTTCGTCAAACACTGTTAGCAGACAAACATGTCGTTATATTTAGTCATCGCTCTGGTATTTGTTTTATATGTTGTACATGTACAGGAGCCAGTTGAGGTGGTTCGGGCATCTGGTAAGGATGCCCCCTGGGCGCCTCCCTAGGGAGGTGTTTCCAGGCACGTCCAGCTGGGAGGAGGCCTCGGGGGAGGCCCAGGACTAGGTGGAGGGATTATATCTCTAACCTGGCCTGGGAACGCCTCGGGATCCCCCAGTCGGAGCTGGTTAATGTGGCTCGGGAAAGGGAAGTTTGGGGTCCCCTGCTGGAGCTGCTACCCCCGCGACCCGACCCCGGATAAGCGGATGAAGATGGATGGATGGATGGATGGATGGATGTTGTACATGTAAATACTCATTCAAAGCAGTAGTTGCAAGAAGGAACATGAGACTGTGACTTGTTTGTTCAAGCAAGCTCTGCTTCCTTATGACACATACTTTACACACAGCAACAGATATGAATTTGCATGTCCAAATAAACAAAGTGTGAATAGAAACTTCTTCGGTAACTCGGTAAGCTGCCATCACACGGATATTGGATCAGTGTAAAAAGGGTTGTGACAAACCCACATATAATTATCACCCAATTCTGCAGCTCTATGAAGCTTTTTTTTTTTTTTTTACTATTTGTAGTTCTATAGCACCTTTACTGTATGGTTTAGTCTGATCCCCTAATTACCCATGTTGTCAGTAGCAGCTGGCAGCTGTTTTCAGCACATAAACTCTGATAAACTCTGATAAAAGACTGTACGCTACTTGCCCAGCACCAAACCGCAGACCAAGTAAGCTACTACCTGTTGAAGAAACTCAATCGTTTAGATTAGATAGAGCTAGATTTTCTTCCTTAGGAGTTGGTGGAGACTAAACCAGAGGTAAAATATTATACAAGATAATACAATATTTGTCAGAAAGCACAAGTATTATATCAAATCATATATCAAATCATGGGCGCCCGGATAGCTCAGTTAGTAATGCGGGCGCCCATATGTAGAGGTTTACTCCTCGACGCAACGGGCCAGGGTTCGACTCCGACCTGCGGCCCTTTGCTGCATGTCATTCCCCCCTCTCTCTCCCCTTTCATGTCATATGCTGTCCTATCAGAATAAAGGCTGAAAATGCCCCCCTCCAAAAAAAGAATAAATAAAATTATATATATATATATCAAAGAAAACTAATTGGGTCGACAACGACTTAACCCTCTGTACTAAAAAAACATGATAAATCAAATTAATAAATAGATTAGCTTAATAAAACTGACATTTACACTGATGTTCAATGTTTATTACGTATGCACCAACCACCAAGGCAGTGTCACGGTTACTTAAGTGTTACTTACTTGGCAATAAATCCTTTTCTAATTCTGATGGAGAGAACACAGAATGTGAACATATATAATAAACAAATAACTGTTTTGTTTTTAATCACTATTGCTGCTGTATTAGAGTAAATTATTGGTGTTGATACAAACTTGTTCTTTGGCTCAATGTAGAGAATAACCTTGCCATACACACAAATTAAATTATTTTTTTCATACAGTAACATTGGATCAAATGACTAAATATGATCTATATGGGGTGACAAACTATACTAGGTTTTTTGCCAAACTCTGCTGCTCTCTACCCTAGGAACCCTGGGAAGATAATTCAACTCTGACAGTGAAGTATCCTCCCCAGACCTGCAGAAATACATCCTCAGACACACGCACACGCACACACACAAATCGTATGCTCTTTGTGGGTTTTAAGAGGGTATCATTAAGGCTTTTGGGGAGCTCGTAGTAATGTAACAGTTGGACTGTAGTCAACCCTGGAGTGAATGCTCAAAGCACAAGAAAATATAACAATCTGGCTCTGTCTTTACAAAATTTATGTTAATGGCTAACCCGAAGCCATGCTCTTTAGTTGAAACTCTGAGTATTCTCTTCTTGTTTTTTAAATCTAAATTGGCACACTGTTCCTGGATCGAGCATATCCTGAAAGCCGTCTTACTGTAATCAGTACGCAGGAGGATGTGCCAGGCAGCTGTTATTCAAATGTCACAAGCATTTTAAGAAAAATAACACCTTGAGTGTGATTACATGTTGTTACCGTGTCTTAAAGAGGCAATTTATTGCTAAATTTCATTTTAACTAACTCTAAGGCAAAACCATTAATAGCTCCACAGGCTCTCTACAGCTTTTAGTCTTTTTTGGATTTTGTGGCACATTTACTGGTTCAGTATTACTGCAGTCATGAACCCCTTTTCCAAAAGCTTTAATAAACTCCCTGTGCGCTACCCGCCCTGCTCCAAACGGCACACAGCTGGTGAGGAAAGTTGATAATGGAGTTTGTTTTTAGGAGTAGGTGGAGTACAAACCAGAGCTAAAAGGAGAGTAATCGCTCGGTTACGGTGTAACCTTGGTTCTCTGAGTGAAGAGACTCTCTCTCCAGCTGTAGGCTGCTCAGAGACGGTTCCGATCAAACTATCAGTGATTCCAAGCCAGCACAGGTGCTTTATAGGAACTAGCATAGGGCAAGCCGGTGTGTCTTAAAGAAGTATCCACGTACCTGACCTCAGGGGGGATCATCCTGACTGTTGCTCCGTGTTTGCTGAATGTGTCAATACTGTTAGCCATGGTACCTTTATATGGTGAGTCAAAGATGTGTTCTCAGCTTTTTGTGGAAATATTCTGCTGCCTAGTGGCAACAAACAAACAAACATACAAACAAGTTATGCAACTCTTAACAATATATGAATTGAATATAACAAAATTACACTTTAAAACTGAGGTGTTTACATGGCCATTTCTGTTATTTTAATAGCTTGAATAATTAGAGTACATGCAAACTTGTCCTTTGGCTCCATGCAGAGTATAACCTTTCTATTGGCTGCATTCCAGTTAAGCTGTTTACATGCACCTTCAGCACCCTGTAACTGGGTCTTTCAGTGTCCATTAATAAACCAGATTATTTTTTTTGCCACCTGAGGTGTGCACCTGGCCACATACACAAAACTTCACCAGAAAAAATAGATGAAAAACATGCAGCTTCCTATAAAAATGAAAACTTGGCTGATGCCATAGAAGACATTTTGCACACATTAGGTAAACTGAATTTGAAAGGAGTAAGATATTTCTATGTCACAGTGATGCACTAAAGTCACCCTTTAATTACCAACGATAGGTTGGCACAATTCCTTTTCTTTTTGTTTGCACATAACTCTTCTAACTCTTCAACGTCACCACTTTCCATTAACACTATTACAACAAATATCTTCTTGAAAATCAAAGAAAGCTTGTGAGCTGCTTTTCTGATGTTAAGATAGTCATTAGGAAAAAGAGATCCCGGAAACTCCAAAATATGCTCATAAAGCCTTCATTGACATTTCATAATGAAAAGTTGATAAGCTGCAGCTAATACATTTTGAGCCTGTGTCCATTATAAATGCATTGAGGCTGATATAAATATAGCTAAGTGGAATAACTGCATTTCAATTACTATTTAGAGTGCATTTCTTAAAGGCCCTTTAAGCTCACTGACCTGCTGATGGGCCAGTGAGCCAACACAGCAAACTCCTGCTGTGCAACCAATATCAGTGTATTTCCTCAGGATAAGGCACTTAGTATCAACACTGCTTTTCAGGGATACTTAAAAAAACACAATTAAAATGCATTAAACAATAGTAACAGATGCAGAGTCTGTTGGTACTAGACCAGATTTCAGTTTACATATGAAAGCCTGCAGACTACTTTGCTCCCTTGTACACCTATCTAACCGGTTAGATAGTGACACTATAATACTGCAGGCTTTTCAAACCCATAGAGCTTTATTGAGGAGACCAAATTTTCCTTTTTACATTTTACATAAAATGATGTATAAACAAGACATCTGGAATATTTCTATCTTATGGAATAAATGCAGTAGAAAACGTGGAGTCCTGATTTATATTTCACTCAGTGTAAAATTATAAGGCTTCATTTAACAGTTGAAGCTGATAGAGAATATATATGATACTGTCAGAAAGTGTGAAATAGGATGATTTTAATAACGTGTGACTTACTAACGTACCGTACATAGTATGTTAAGGTTTTTAAGGTAGGATAAAATGGCAACCAGTGGTATAAAATAGGAAATGTTAGATTGTTTAAAGTGTGCATCTAAGGGTTAAACCTAAAAGACATCAAGGCAGAGCCATTCAGCTTTCCATCCTGCCTTCCGGATCTCACTGGTACACAAACCCTGGGAAGATAATTCAACTCTGACAGTGAAGTATCCTCCTCAGACCTGCAGAAATACATCCTCAGACACACACACGCACGTGCACACACACAAATCGTATGCCGTTTGTGGGTTTTAAGAGGGTATCATTAAGGCTTTTGGGGAGCTCGTAGTAACGTAACAGTTGGACTGTAATCAACCCTGGAGAGAATGCTCAAAGCACAAGAAAATATAACAACCTGGCTCTGTCTGAAAAACAGCTTTACAACATTTCTATTAATGGCTAACCCGAAGTCATGCTCTTTAGTTGAAACTGTGAGTATTCTCTTCTTGTTTTTTAAGTCTAAATTGGCACACTGTTCCTGGATCGTTCATCTCCTGAAAGCCGTCTTACTGTAATCAGTACGCAGGAGGATGTGCCAGGCAGCTGTTATTCAAATGTCACAAGCATGTTGAGAAATAGAAAACACCTTGAGTGTGATTACATGTTGTTACCGCAGATGAATGTGTCTTAAAGAGGCAATTTATTGCTCAATTTCATTTTAACTAACTCTAAGGCAAAAACCATTAATAGCTCCAGAGGAAACCACGCAGGATTTGACTCGAGCAATTATACCCTTTTTTTATGATCAACTGAGGAAATAAGCTAGTGCAAGCGCAGTTTGAGTTTTTTCACTCTGCCTCTCTGAATGTCTACAAAGTGTTTCTGTTAGACTGAGCCACAGAATCTTTAGCATACAGGGAAAACACTCTCAATCAAATCTAATGTTTATCCGGAGCAT
Source organism: Sander vitreus (assembly GCF_031162955.1). Lineage (NCBI taxonomy): Eukaryota > Metazoa > Chordata > Actinopteri > Perciformes > Percidae > Sander > Sander vitreus. The sequence goes on along the minus strand of NC_135855.1, from coordinate 12,066,691 downwards.
CTGAAAGCTTAATTTTGGAGAACTTACTAGAAAAAAGAAAATCATTTCATTTCTGCACGATTCTTTAATTTAAAATTATCATTGTGAAATTGAGTCAATTGAAACAGGTGTAAGCTGCTTGTAAAAGCATGAAAACATTGTTTTTTTTTTAATGAAAATATCTTGAAACCAGACACCGACGATGTCTGTTTGCATCTACTCCGAGTGAATTAACCTTAAATACAATAATAGCTCAAAACATGCTTCTTCAGATTCACATTCAGTGCACACCCATTATGGCATTTTGGTTGTTACGTTCCTTCTCGCAGCCATTTCCCATACTGACTCTCTCAGAGTGATGCCTCAGATCTTTGAAGAAGCTCGACCATTTCCACATATTAATACTTATTTTCTATAATGAACCCAAAACTGCTGAGGATATTCAACTTGACATCAGATTGAGCATATTTTAATGCTACTCAATTATTAACTATGCAATGGGAAATGGGGTTGTTGAGTAAAAACCTCATATTTTGGGAATTGTAATGCTTATACTTAAAAAGGAGCTGCAATGTATTACATTTTTCACATTGTGATTTTTCTGGATTGTATTGCACTGTACATAATCTGTTGCAGTTTCATTGCATGCAGTCTGCTTGATTCTACTGTCAATGTATGAACTATGCAGCATGTGTGACCATGCAAACAGCATGTTGCTAGTCAACGTCAAACAGAATGTATGTAAAAACATGTATGCATGGATGAATGAGTGAATTCTGTATTCTATGTTATGAGCTCATGTGCATGGATGAGCAACACATATGAATGAGTATATGAATGAACCAGATTTATTAAATCAAAAGGTCAAGTCCTCTCTCTACCCTCTTTTTTTTTTTTAATAAACTGGGCCCCCAACTGAATTTATTTATATGTTTCTACAGTATAAGAGCTGGTTAAATCCTCCAGATGGATTGAAACTTCAGTGTTTTCTTTCCTTTAAAAAACAAAAGAGAGGCGGTACTGTACAGTCGGCAATAGATGATTCAACGCTTTTTGTTTCAGTTCATCTGGTTTTAGCAAAAACACATTTCACATCATTTGTTTTGGGAAAATTAAACTATTGAGCCAACAAAAAAATAATACCTGCATGCTGATGTTATTAAGAATTAATGAATGGGTCAAGATGGATTATAAACAAATCTAATTATTTTTCACTCATTTTGGAAAATATTTTTTAAGGATAAAGGTTGATCATTTTAAGGAGCTACTGTCACAAAAATCAGAGAATGTTGGACCCAAGTGCAGAGACAGCCCGGCAAAAGTAAGCTTCGAGGATTTAATACAATAATCCATACAAACAAAATGTGTCAAGGAAACAGCAGACAAGGTAATCCAAAGTGTAGTAGCAGTCAAAAACAAGAATCACAGAAAACAACAACACTGAGACAACCCAGACAAACCAGACAAACTGGGCAGACTAACACACAGAACTCCAAAACAGAACATTGACCTGACAACAAACAAAGGAAACACAGGGACTAAATACAAGCAGTAACGAGGAAACAAGAGACAGATGACATGAGCACTCAGTAACAGGTGAAACAAATCAGGGTGGGGCAGACAATCAAAAAAGGCGGGAACACACAAAGCAGGAAGTAAAACAAGACATGACAAGGGAGAAAAACAGACTACCAAAATAAAACAGGAAACAGAACAAATACACAATCATAACAGCTACAGCTTTAGACAAAATCTAATTAAATGAATAAAACCAAATATGCTAATGAGTGCTCTGTCATAAAGACTTGTATCTTTTTTTCTATTTTACCACTAGGAGTCGTTCAGATCCTGTATGGGCTTTAATTTAACTATTTGGATTGCGAATATATCTTTTGTACCACCCTGATGTTTATCTCTAGCATTTACTTTATACAATCTGATATACATATATAAAGTGTTTCTACACACCGTCATACATAATGATGCCTAGTTTTATCAGATATTCTCTTAGCACTGTGGGGGTGTCTGTTAGTGTCTTTTTACCTTACAATATTTTCCACTGAGTTCAAGTAAAGGCAGTCTTCAAAGGAAAATGGATGTATTATTTTCTGCATGCTAATTTGTATCCTCACAGCCTGGTCTCACAGAATTCTGTGAAATGATTGCCACAAAGTGTAGCCAGGCAGCTAGCGTTTGCTTATTTTTATTGTACATATAGTGTGGTGTTTTGCTTTTGTTTGTGTTTTTGCTTGCCTGGCAGACGCTGAAGACTCCTAACACACCTGAGGCACATCTCCTAATCAGGGGAGATGCTGGGTTTGCACGAGGACGGTCTCCTAACACACCGGTACCGCATCTCCTAATTAGGTGAGCTAGGAGCCATGCCTACATAGGTGTTGTGGGGCAGAGAACGGGAGGAGTTGGAGAAGGAGTTGTGGAGGAGACCTGAGGTGGTGTGGAGCTAGTGGTGGTCAGGATCCGCAGCAAGATGACGTACAGTGGCTGGCTTGGACGGGGGAGCTGGACCGAAGACAGGACCTGAGGTGGTGCTGGTCTAGATGGCGGTCGAGACCTGCGGTCGGTACCTGCGGAGACGCCTTTTTGGGGGTGCAGGATGGTGCGCAGTGAGACGTGCGATCGACAGCGGAGCTGGACCCAGGATAAAGGGACAGGCTGTCAGACAGCAAGGAGTACGCCTGGCCACCGCATTACGTGGTGGTGGCACGGAATGTGTGAAAATTCCGTGTGGCCACCACTGAAAACAATGCAAATGTAAAGTCAATGAGAAGATGACGTAGCATTAGGAGAGACTACGGTAACGAGTAGTATGAAAGCCTGAAAATCCACGAAGGGAGGTTGGTTGGGTCAAACACAGGACTTTCACCCAGGAGACCGGGGATCGTGTCTCACGTGTCACGTTTCCTAAACCCAACCGTAACCATCCTGTTCTTTTCCTAAACCCAACCAACCCGTTGTCCCGCATGTCATGGAAATGTAAGCCCACCCACGACCTTTTCCTTAACTTAAGGGGCTGTGTTCATTTCACAGAATTCTTCCATGGGCCCATCACGGAATTTTCGGCGATCCGTGTTCATTTCACAGAATTCTTCCATGGGCCCATCACAGATTTTTTTGCGATTCCGTGAAACTGCCACAGATTTTGAGTTAAGGGGCCGTGTTCATTTCATGGAATTCTGTGAGATCAGGTTGATCCTCATCATCATTGTAAACCTGATAATGACCTCAAATGATACCTTCCGATTTACGGATTCAGTTCCTCTGTCACTGCAGAGTGTTACTGCCAAAAACAAAACGAATATAAAACTGGCTTTCACACTTCTATCTAAGCTGATATAGAACTCAAATTGCTGTTATGAAGCTGTGCATAATGTATTTACCAGGTTTTCAAAGTGGCCCACCTTTTTACTTTTTCATTGCTTTTGTACACTTTTGTTTTGCACTGAAGTCTGAGGCCTGTTTATCCTCTGTTCAAGATTTATACATTTCTATTATTCACGTCCCTGATGAGGCTACATGATCCCATTAGCTTCAAACACGGGCAGGCCACGTGAGGTGCCAGCGACAAGCTGTCTGTGAGGAACTCTTTATGCTCGGGACAGTGAGCCTCTGTTTCCCCTCATTTATGGCAGTATATCATCAGCTGACCTGCAAACCATCACTGCACTTATTTAAATAAATGTCATTTGGTTATGTTAACAAAGGCACATGTCTACTGCACACGTCTGTCTGGTCCCGGGTGATTATCGTAAACTGTAACTGAAACTAAATAAGCAGTGAAAAATATTGTCGTGAACTAAAACTAAATGAAAACGATATCCTTTAAGGAAAAACTCAAACTAGCTAACTCTGAAAACTAACTAAAAGTTAAACTAAAATGAAATTTAAAGGTCAAAACTAAAATGTAATAAAAACTCATTCGAAACTAATGTAACCTTGGTCTGGACATGAATGTGAATGTTTTTAATCAGTGGGTAACAATACGTAAACTAGTTCTGAATTCAGGGTCATAGCTACCACTGAGGTCATGATTCCTATTTTATTTATATATTTTAATGAATATTTAGTAAATGGACTGCATTTATATAGTGCTTTTATCCAACGTGCTTTTCAGTTTTTATTCATACGCGCACGCACGCACGCACGCACGCACGCATGCACGCACGCACACACACACACACACTGTTGTATTTAGTAGTGGAAGTTTACATTATACAAATAAAAAAATTTATACATGGTGGGTATTGAGCTGATTGCAGTGTTTTTTGATTCAATATGTTTGAATTTGACAAAGGTTGGGCTAATAAAAGATAAATAAAGATTTGAATTGTCTTTTCTCCCCAGAATTTCATTCCTGACAATGTGAAGAAGGCTTTGAAACAGGCTTTAGACATTCATATTGGGAGATAAAATTGAAAGAGAACAGTTAACTAATAATCATTTTTTTAAAAGTATTGACAGATTCAAGGCTTTGATTGATTGATTGTTTTTATTTGATTATTTCAGTAAAACCCACATAACACTGCACTGCAGTCATTACATACATAAAAAAATCACAGAGGACAAAAACAAAATAAAGCCGAAGGCTTGTTTCCAGTTTCAGGGTCCTGGTGTAGTGCATGCTGGCTCACACTGTCACACTGTTTTGGTTTACTAGGACACTTGAATATAATGGAGCCATTGTTAATTAGTAATTACTGTGAAGAAATGCTCCTGTGGGTCGTATTACAGCAACCTATATCATTGTATGGTTTGGAGGACTTGTTGCATCTACCGTATGTTGGTTTTCCCTTCTAAAGTAATTTCTTAACCACTTCAAAGAATTTTAACTTTCAGATTCATTAAGAAAACAAGTACAACCACTTCTTGTTCTTGACTCACCAAAGCACATTGCCTTTGAATGCTACTTCATCCGTCTCGCTCGTCTGCTCTGATGAATTCAGCCGCTGCATGACTCAGTTAACTCAGGAATGAAACAAAAAAAAACAATCCCGGCTCACCTGACGCACAGTAGCTGTGAGTTCACAAAGTCCCACGTCACTCGGTAGCCTGATATAGACAAGGCACAAAGGCGTGGATGAAACCCGAGCTCGCAAGCCTCCATTCTGTTGCCATGACGACAGCAGCCGTTTCCAGTGCCTCGGTGAGAACAAAACAGAAAGAGCTCAGAGGACATGTGGCCAGAGGCTCCACCCACTGGGGGAATTATCAGATCTAACCTGGCAACATAGCAACCTGGCAGCCCAAAATTAATATAATCAACCTTTTCAGCTGGGAACATGAAATTGGGTGGTCTTCCTCTCTCTTGCCTACTCATTAATTTCCATCCCTGTCTTTTGTGGCCTTTTCACAGTGTGCAGATGGATGCGGTTCAGGGCATGTTGCTATTGCTGGCAGGTGAAGAAGCAGGTTGGGCAGGTTGGTTCCCTGAATGCAACTCTGTTGAACCCTCCTCCCACCTTCCCTGCTTGTCTCTCCGGGATGACTGCTGATTCACTCTCACATGCTGGCCACTCAGTGAAGAGAGTTTGGTGCCAGTGCACCTGTTCTCATCTGATAGAGCCTTTAAGAATAAGGTAAGGATTTATGGAGGAAGGATTTAATTCTGTCTTTGTCTTCTTTAAGGTTCTCAGGAAATATGTGATGGATGATTTATTTTTTTTGGTCTAAATATGTTTAATAAGATTTGATTCGCTGTTATATTTTCAAGTTAAACTAAAATGTTTATTGTAATTTGGTCATACTTGGCAGTTTTCTCAACACTGCTTTATGTTTTGAAAGGGGTAAAAAAAGTCTCACAAACAGAAATGCTTTTGTGCTTAATGTGAGAGGGAAAAGAGTTTGTTGCCGGGTGCCAAAACATCACAAAAGGAAGTGACATACATACTGTAGGGCCTTAAATAACCTAAACATACAATGCAGTTACACAATATAAACTCAAAAGTATGAGCCCTAATGACTTGTGAACTTGGTGCAAGTGGTTTTAAGAAGTATTTTGATCATTTACATAAATAACTATTAAAAATCTCACTAAAGGAATACTACATTAAAAGTTAAAGCACTGCATTCAGTAAATATATACATGTATGAAAAGTACTATTATTTATTCAGAATGGCCTCGGTCAGTGTTATATTATTATATTTTTTTAATCATTGGTCGAGGTGGAGCTAATTTTAACTGCTTCATATTGTATGCTGTGGGGTAGTTTAATCTACAATCATTGTTTAAACTGATCATATGTTTTATCTGTTAATTCATAATCCAAAAAAAAGTAACTAAGGCTGCTAAATACACTTAGTGATGTAAAAAGGATTATACTTCTACCTGAAATTTAGTGGAGTAGAGGTATGAAGAAGCATAATGTAAAAGTACCTCAAAATTGTACGGTATTTCAGTAAATGTTCTTAGCTACTTTCAACTCCTGCTTGGGATTTTGTCTAAACAGAAACTGAGGTTGTATGAGGCAGGAAATGTACAACGTAAATGACGATATAGGTGTTTGATTTGAGTGATTTGAAACATAAATGTCAGGTCATTAGTGTCTGTGTGTGGGTTGAAGGAGTTCAGCGTGTTTACAGTGTATTTGTTTTAAAAGGAACAATCTCAAAGATCTTTGTTTCTTTCTCTTTAGCTGCACCTATGGTGATTAGCGATAATTGCGGGTGTGTTTTTGGATCTCACTTCCCAGAGATCCAAACAGTGTCACCTGTGTGACAGAGACCGAAAAAATATGTATGGCGCTTCACACACACAAGTGAGTTGAAGAGGGAGTCTGTTGCGTTAACTCCACCAACCACTGCCCGTTAATGGAGAACCCGTCCCTAACTGTGCTTGTTTCCCAGGAATGTCGCCCAGTTGGTAATACTACAAATGCAGGGGCTTTCATCAGTGGGCCATAGGCTCAATCACCATTGTGTTATCTCATTTGGCGATAGATACGTTCTTAACAGACATTTACTTGAATGAAAGTCTTCAGGACTATTACTTTAAGTCCATGTGTGTTTGTGTTTTTATGTGGGACTGGATCTCTGTACATTTACAGCTGAGAGAGCTGTTGAGGTGATAGCTGGTACAGACTCTGACAGACTAGCAGAGTGGGAACTCTTTTCAAATGACGGCTTCTCTGAGTGCGAAAGGTTGGAGGTAAACGTCAACCACAGCGGCGCAGAGACTCTTTGGTGGGATGCTGACAGCCAAATAGCCTCTCAGCGGGTCGGGCAGTTTGCTTCTGTTATTACTAAAAACAGGTGGAAAGTTGTTCCACACAGCTATGTCCAATGTGATGACAGAGGTGAGGCTATTTTGATTATGGATAGGAAGTGACACGTTGAGTTTACACAAAACAGGAATTGCTGGCTTGAAATTCAATAGCCAACATATACACCATACACACAGACAATAGCAGTCAACATTCGTCTCTGGCAGATGTAAATCAGAACAGGTCCCGCAACATTTTTGAGATTAAAGATCAGAGTCATTAATTATTGTTTGATCTTTGCGCGATCTTAAATCTTGTCTCCACTGACCATGAAGGCTACACAGTACACATTAAGACAAACCATTGGCTCTGCTGAGCGGCCTGTTATACTAGTTGTCTGGTACTATATAAACTCGTCATATTTACAGAGTGCATTATAGGATTCACACTTCAACATGCTGTGCTACTGTAGTTAAACAAACATGTTAATAAGAACTTATCCTTATTTATTAACTCATTTATGACTATTTTTGACAGTTTATAGTCAAGACAGACAATGCGGGGAAAGAGAGGGGGATGTACTGTGTATCACTGAAAAGTAACAGATAAATTGGCACAGAATTCTTCATTTCCTAACTCCACATAGAAGGGTTACTGTACTAGTATTTGTAACATTTACACTTGTAAACATGTATATAGCCTTATTTATTACATTAATTCTGCAATACACATGATAATGAAGTGCTGAATTAGAACTGTAACACATTTATTACGCTTTATCAATTCAGAACAAAACACAGCACTGGAATCTGAAACTCAATTGATAATTTAAATTGTTGAATGTAGAATTAAGTCTCTACAAAGTGTAAGCTTTAGCTTCTGCTCACTATAAGTGGTGTACCCAACAGAACTTTAAACTCTATTATGTCTGGTGACAACAGGTGAGTCCAAAAATAACCATTGACTTGAGAGCGCCAAAGATGCTAAATAGCAATTTTTAACCAGGTTCACAAACGTTTGATCTCTAGCTGCAAATGAACTGGTCACTTTATTCCAGTTTATTATTTTCCCTGCTGTAGTGTTATAAACTCTAAATTGTAATTGTATCTTTTGGTGGATTGAGCCGTTTGATTGATCCTGCGTTCACACAGCAGGCTGCAACATCAACAACCCACAGGTTTTTTCCACAGAAGAGACGATAAACAAGCTTTTTGAGAAACAGAGCACAGAGGAACATTACTGGCTCATTTGCCATTGGCAGTCAATATAATTGCATCTTTTCATACTTATTTAAGAGCAGAAGTTTCATCTTTAGAAAGTAAAAGTGGCTTTTCAGAAAGCCCAACTTGTATTTAAAAGACTATGTATATAACGTTTGGCTGGATCACAGGGACCAGTAGCCTGGTTGACACCAGACCCTTCTCAGCTGTAACTGAGAGTGGGTCTGGGGAAGGTTCATTCACAGCCCATTTCCAAAGGGGCGTCACCAACGGACGTCGCTCAAATGCCTCTGGGCGCAATTGGATAGACCTTCAACCAATCAGACCAACGATCCGGGTGGCGTAGCAGCGACAGCGGCATCAACGGGTTGCTGCGCTTCGTTGGCCGTCATGTTGAATGTAAACAAAAGGCTGCTTGCCGTCGCTGCGCTATCGTCATCGTGTAAAGGCCGCCTCACCGGTTGTGATTGGTGCCACGATTTGGAAAAATTGGAAATGGGCTTAAATGGGCTCTTGGCCAGACTGACTTGCAGAGCAAATCTCAAATTTGCCGCAAGTTCATCATGGTTTTCCCAGGCTAAGGGACCAGCCTTGGGACTTTAAAACTCTGTCGCTCTGTTGCTCTGTCACGAAGTGATGAAGTTCCACCATTGGTCAAAGTGAGTGTGATGACGTGAGTGTTGGTGCTTCCCCATCAAAATGTATAGGCTTTTAACTCTATCGCCCATCAATCAGCTGATTAACTTCCTCAACCACCTCAATACATGGTTGTTGTTGTTGTTGTAGTCGTTTTAATGCACAGGTTTAGCAGCACGGGCAGAGTAGGCTACATGCAGATGAATGGCTGTGTCACGTGATATGCTACTTCAGTACACAACAAACAACTATTACTGGGGCCACTACAAATGAAAATGTTATCTATTTAATCTATATTCACATTATATACACCACCGACTGTTGCGGTAACAATGTATTTTAATTTTGGTGGTACCCTCGTTGAATCATTAAAATCTGTTATGACAGGTAAAATCAGAAATGTGAAATCCCCAGATTGGCATGTTCAAATCTCTGCTGCTGCAGGCCACGATATTACGCTCTATATACACAGCCTGTTGCAATGCTTATGACAAGAAGCAGCTCAGAACAAAGCAACCGATCCAAATAGCGAGTGACAGAGTGCCCTATGGGGAATAACTAGAGCTGCAGTCATTTGTGTATTGAAGTGAAGCCAAAGGGAGAACACATAGCTCGCAGGGCACCTGTTTAAATTAACCTTTCATAAAGATCTCATTGGAGATTGTGTTTAGACCATGTTGCAATGTGGTTGCTTGCTGTGTGTGTGTTGAAATTCTACCACAAGCTCCAGATGTAGCAGTAAGGGGATGTCATGTTCACGAACTTAAGGCCCATGTTTACTGTTCTATCAACTGAGCAGTTCCCTGAAAGACGGGAGGTGGGACAGGATTAGTGGTTCAAGGATTTTCATCATGACTTGTGTCAGTGCAGCTGACCTGATCTGTTAAAGCAGGTGACTTTGTGCCTCTGGAAAATGGGAACAACCAGATATGTCTTGTTGCACACTGAGTCTTTCTATTTGGTCACGGAGAGTTTGAAGGCTGTGATAAACACAAGTTTAATATATACTGCTGCTTCCTGAGGGTGTTTATCCTGGACAAGTGGTAAACAGACTCCTCAGTCGCTTTTAGTTTTCATTTGAAATAAAGATGCATTTATGTCCAGCATCTAATCTCTTTAAATTTGGACTCAGAATTAGAGATTCATATATTTATATTATGAAACTGTTACCATGGGCGTGGCTTTGGAGGAATGCCAAACAAACCCTAACAGTGAAAGCATCTTTGAATGGTTATAGATTAGCCCACCATATGTTAAATGCAGAGTTATTATCATATTTATTGTTCTCATCAAATAAATCTTCATCTGTGTATTTTGCGATAGTTTCTCTGTGCTGATACTTAAAGTTCTTTTGACATATCATTCAAAAAAAGCATATTCTCAACATACAGTGATGTAGAGTTGGGTGATATGGTTGAAATAAATATAACAATGATAATAACACAATATAATGAGAACATTTTTCCTGTTTGAATGTTGCAATGGCAGATGTATGCAAACTCACATTAGAAATTGACAAAACACTATCCACTCAAGTTCCACTTGCTTACATGTTTGGGAGCTTTCAACCATATCACATAGTCTTCATTAGCAGATGCAGTTTGCTCAGTTGCCTTAGAACTGTAGATGTTCAAACTTACTATGATTTTGAACACTTTTATGACTTATTGAGACCTTGACGGAAACAGCGGTTTACAAAACAATTTGAAATAGATAAAAACCATCAACCTTTTAATCTCAACCTTTATTGACAAGATGCCTGAAAAGTGGTCCGTATAATGTTTGAACATCTACAGTTCCCTGACAACAGAACTATTAGATTTCACGGAGAGACCCAAACACAGACTCAGACTCATAACATCAAAATAAACTCTACACACGAGTAAAACAAAAATCCAAATTCAAATAATGAAACAAGTTTTTGTTTTTTATTGACAATCTGCTGGAAATGAATTAAGACAACAACATTTTGAAAAATGATAACACAATCATGTAGTAAAATCACCATCATAAGATTCCACTGAAAGTTGAAAAAACAATAATATTCCTTTTCCAATATGATCTGTATTAATTAGTGAGCACTCACATCTGAAGTACTATCACAATGTTCAATCTGAACCTTAGGCACTTTCAAAACAACAATGGATTATATTTATTTCAAGAAATGAAATAATGTCTAATGTTCTCTCTTTTGTTTCAGAGTAAAACCAAAAAGAGGGAAATGGAACTGTATTTAAAAATCACAGCAGGCCTCCTTCTGCTTATCCAGGCCTTTCACCTGGCATCGCTCCAAGATTCAACCGACTCTCCGGGGCGGACAATTGATAAAAGCTGGCTCCGTGTTGGCTTACTCAAAAATACAACTGGAAACCAAAACGCTGCAGTTACTGAAGAGGAGACAGAGTTTGATCAGGCACCTGATGCAAATGCTATGGAGTCAAGTAATGAATTCAGCAGTGGGATAGCATCTGACTCCATGACAGTAAATGGTGAAGGCGAGGAAAATGTGGCCGGCCAAGATAAGGGTGCAAATGAAACATCTGATAATCTGACTGCTGTCAATACCATGGAGGATCTCACAAGTCCCAGAAATGTTACAACTGATCAACCTAATTTGCCAGACGCCACCATTTCTCCAGCTAATACCACTTCACAAACCAGTCTCACAAACTCAAGTCAGCTCAACATTACAGGAGCTGAGGAAGAATTTAATGACTCGACCATGACCCCTCAAAACTCCACAACTCATCTTAGCGCACCAAACGCCACCAGCTTTTCAGATAACTCCAATCGCACCGATTTGCAGACAACCACCTTGCCTCCAGAGAGAAATGTTACTCAAGAATCCACAACGAAACCCGACACAGATACAGGGTTAACTAATGCTACCGGATCTACCAACACAACACCTATAACAACCACGATGAAGCCAGAGATAAAGAAGACCTCCACCACATTTACCACCACGTCTTCATCTACAACGGTGTTCCCATCCGACACCACAGAAATGAGCCCTGCGACTACAACTCCCGCTGCTCCAATCACACCTGAGAAGGCCAACAATACAGACAGAGATGCAGCCTTAAGGGGCAGCGCAGAAAGAGGTACTGCTGCCTTTCAGGTGTCACAGTATCTGGTGTACATTTCTGTGTCCAAACTGCTTTGTGTGTCTTCCTAGCAGCATGACATCACTTTATAGACAGATACCAGAAGAAAAAAAAAGCATGTGTATGAAATTCTAAGCCCTCCTGACTAATGTGTGTTAAGGTTTGAGCAAGAAAGCAACCAAACAGGCACAACACCCTTTACAGAGATCACCTTAAGTGACTTAAAGTAACTGTATCATTGCTCAAGAGCATATATTAATGTTGCTTTTGTCCACCCTTTCCCTGACCCACATTTACCTGCATCTATTTTCCCACTGGCAGAAGACATACTGCCCTTCTTTCAAAGGAAAAGGTTAGATTGGGTTTCAGGTGCTATCGATGTGGCGAGTGAGTGAAGGGGTCTATTACAACCACCTTTTTAGCAGGACAATGAACCCCTGTTTTAGTGGCAAAAGAATCTGAAAGAGGCGGCCAGAGACTGAGGTCAAAGATACTTTTGCTGCCTCTGTGCAGGGGCGTGAGACTAGTCTTTGGTGTCAACCACAAGATCAAGGAGATACTGTAGGACTGGAAAAGGCTGTTTGTCATATTGCAGTGCAAAGGTCATCTATATATCTATCGATGTACTCGAAAAATAACTTTTCCTGCATAATATATGCAGCTCACTACCATGTACACCATGGCAAGACGAAGAAAAAAGGGGCTTTTAGAGAGCTGGCGTGAGGTTGGGATTAAAATAAAACTTGGATAACACGGACAGATGTGACAGCAGGACATAACACTAACAGATGAGGGCAATAAACAGTGGGAAAACTAAAAAATTCTCCATAGTTACCATGACAGGCACAGCGTGTGCACACAAACTATATAAAAACACAGACGGTTGAGTACAGATAAACATAGTCTATAAATATGAGCAGAGGGAACTTTGCTGTCACTGTCATCAATAAACAAAATATATCCACCTACTCCAGCTGCTTGACCGAGGCACTTTATGACTCTTAAATTGTTTCATCAAAATACAAGAGTCTAGGGCCATGCTAGCAGCTCTGTGAGGCACAGCGATGCTATAAGGTGAATGCTAACATCAGCCTGCTAGTCATTACCGTCTTAGTTTACAGTAATGTGTTAGCATGCTAATATATGCATATTAGCACCAAACACAGTGATGCGTGATGGGAATGTCATTAGCTTTGCAGGTATTTGGACATAAACCAAAGTACAGTAGTAGTTGGTCTAATTCAAGTTTTGACCTGAACCGCTACATGAAAAGTCAGGGACTCACCAACATTATTACAATTCATGCTGAGAGGAACATACATGTCTGTACCAACATTCATGGCAATCCAGCCGACGGTTAAAAGAGGTGAAAAAATATAAAAAAAACTTGACTTACAGTAACCTCAACTATATTGGTGAGCCGACATTCAGAAGAGAGTGGAGTAAGATATATATCAGTACACACAGTATATAAATATATACTTCCACTCATATCTTATTTTGTCTACTTTCAAATGAAGGGGGATTGCGGCTAAAATTAAACACTGCCTGAAAAAATTTATCTTTTGGTTCAACTTGCCCCAGGTTAGGGGTAAATTGATCCCAGCAAGTGGGTACATTAAGTCATTTGTAGATAAACGGAGCCACTGAATTATTTATGTGTGAGTCCTGACAAAATACAACTGTAGTATTTCTATGTCAAAGGATATTGAAAACAATTCTGTCACTTTCAGAAACTGTGTTTTTTCCACTGCTGTTGCCGTGAACACAAACTGGGAAAAGTAGAAAATGTTCTTAACGTCAACAATTACATGTCTACTTCATCATGTCATACTTTTTTTTCTCACACCTGTACAGCTGTCATAATGTGAGAGCAAAGATGTGAATCGCTGCAGATGATTAGCTTACTGCTATATTTACATGTAAACAAGTGTAAGTGATCTTGAATCAGAAGTTGAATCAGTTGTGTCATTCAAATTCAAAAGTGATATTATAATGGGAGCTTAAGTAATGTTCAGTCACATTTCACCTTATTTAGATAATGAGCACAGCCTGCCGTCTTTAAATATTCAAATGTATTCAAGAAATGATCATGATTTTGCCTTGTTAATTGCATTAATTATCGCAGCGTAAATTTGACAACAGCTGACTAATTGGGATGTGTATCTATGCAGCGTACTGCCACTGGAAACACAATTGCAAAAACAAATTTCAGCTATAATTATCTGACAATATCCCTCAAAGACAGCAGTTGATATAAATCATTTAGTTGTTGACATATTTATTACTGTCTCCCACCCCCTCGACCCCTCATTCCTCCAATGAAGGTTTGGCAACGGAGACCAACAAGAGTAAAAGAAACGAAGCGTGGGGAGCTGTTCTGGGAACCGCGGTGGCTGTGGCCATTGTGGGACTGGTTGCCTACATCATCCTGAAGAAGAAACAGCAGAAGGGTTTCTCTCACACTAAACTGGTTGAGGAGTATCCTTCAGCCCCAGGTATGTCCCGACACCGCCTAATACAGCCAACCTTGTTATCATTTTAAAGGAAAATTCCACACTAGGACAGATGTAACACTGTTATCTGTGATTGCTTGATCAGGATTTAATTAGGGTTGCCAACTTGACCTGACATTTTCTAGTATTAAAAAAAACCCTCTGCTACAGTAGGTGGGCAGCAGAGTGCAAACTCTAAATATAATGCTAAAACATGTTTACATTATACACTGGTTTAACATTTTTGGGAAATAGTGTGATACATGAACCCCTGAAAAACAGCAGTTTTTATTGTCTACACTTAATTTTTAATGGATTGAAGAAACAAGATATAACGTATAGATATACATAAGATATAACTGCTGGCTGTAGTTTCATATTCAACATACAGGCATGAGTTGTACTGATATTCTCATCTAACTCTCAGCAAGAAAAGCAAAGTATTTCCCAAAATTTCAAACTTTTCCTTTTAGCCCTTGGTTCCTCCGCACCTCTCTTTCTTGGTCACACGAACACACTCTAAGTTAAGCTTAGCATGCAAAATGGGATCATGTACTATGACAGTTTGCAATTTGGCTAATTCTTGCCATGAAGAAGAAGACAGCATTTTCTTGTCACAGTTCCCCCTGCACGCCCTCGTTCTTAACCTTTCTGTTGAGGTCCAACTGAAATGAAACTGCATGTTTTATTTCCTGCTACAGCATTCAAGTCAGTTTGCAGGATAGATACTTACCTACATATTTTAGATGAGTTAGATTACAACCTAAGTGGTAGGTCCTTAGGAGCCTTTCCATGCATACCTTCTCAAACACTGGAGGAGCAGCAGGATGCCCTTCAATGTGAATTGAGCCTTGAAATACTTTTTTCCCTCATGATTCAAAAGCAATCTTCCAAAACAAAATGGAGGAAAGGCTCTGTTGCGGTACAAAGATTTTATACAATACAACTTTAACAATGTAGAGGGACACATCGCTAATCTAAAAAATTACAGTAACTACTATGAAGTGCACCAGTATGATGGAAACATGAGAAGATGCTTAAAAAAGTAACGATAAAAGGCTTAGAGAGCCTGCCACTTTGAATCGTATGCGTAATTATTTATTCATGTAGACATTATTAATCAATACCGCTGTCCTTGACCTGTAAGCTGCTGTAACCAGCAAGTTCTTTTAATATATTTTTTATTTTGTGTCAGCTCCTGTTGGCTAAACTGTTAGAGGCTTGATCCTCAAAGTACGGTGGCTGGCCAGGGCAAACGTGCTACAATGGCCCAAAACACTTCAATTAGGAGAAACGTGCTGCGAATACAGAAACGACGCAAAGTAAAAACACACAAACCTCTAAAACACATGCAACAGAAAAACGCTACAGTTACAGTCAACCTAACTAAAGTTCTCGAGGCCTCTAGTAAGAGTGCTGAGTGGAACAGCTAGAGAGAAAAGAGAGAGAGAGAGTTTGTTTGTTTTTGAAGTGGAAAGAAAAGTGGTGAAGGTCCGTCCACTTTTTTCTAATCTTAACCGTTTTCATGGCTAAACTTAACTGTCACATAGGCCTAACGGTGACCGGTCCAACCTGTTCTCACTCCGAACTCGTCCGAAAACGGATGTTTGGACATGGGCTGTCAGCGTCTGAAGCGATGAAAAAAGTGCCCTTCAGCGTGTTTGTATAACGTACCGGGGTGAGCAGCAGCTACACGGGGTTTAGCGAGTAGTATGTAAGGGCGAAATTCCACATAGGGAGGTTGGTTGGGGTGGCGCATGGGTCAAACACAGGACTTTCACCCAGGAGACCGGGGTTTGTGTCCCACCCGGCACGTTTCCTATAGGTGCTTTCTTCTTTAACCGTCCCGTTATTCCCACGTGTCACGGAAACGTAAGCCCACCCACGACCTTTTCCTTAACATAACTGCGTCAAAAGGGACGCCAATAGTCCCGACCAAGCACGTTTAGTTAAAGCACGTTATATGACGCTAAAGGAGACTTTTAGCGTCAATAACAATGACAAAGGCACCTGACCAAGCGTCCGTATTTTACGAGATGGGAGTGAGAATCTGTTGACCGGTCACTGGAATTTCTTAAGGTATCATACAAATTGTTGGTCATATGTTTTCTTATAATATCATACGGACCAGTTGATGAGAATAAGTTGCACACAGCACCTTCCATTCTTAGATCCCAAGCTTGGATAAGAAAAAAACCCTCCACAAAAAATACTTTAATGGGAAAATAAATGAGAGAAAGGGGTCCATTTGACCACGCTCACACCTTAGCCGTGTTATTTACAGTGATATCAACCTATGCTTCATTCTAACGAAGTCACGCTTCAATCAACCTGTCAAAAAATATGTTGGGATTTATTATTTTGTCCTCTCAGGAAATTGAGCGACCCTATCTCCGTGTTGCAGTTGTTATTTGGTAGTTAAGAGAACTCACTTCTTCGGTGTACCTACTTACCTTTAATCTGCCTTGTTTACGCTATCCTCTGCTATCGATTTCCTACATTTCCCCAAATGACTTTCTAAAAGCTCTATATATTGGGTGTGAACCTGTTGCATTCAGTACTTGTAGGTGCAGAAAACAACAACGACAGGAATGATGATGGTTTATTCAGGAATAGAGCTTTGTACGATTGATTTGTTTGAATGTTTGTTCAAAAATCAAGTCTCAGCAGGGAACCCTTGCTCTTTGGCTCTCAGGGTTTTCTTTCAACATAATGAAGCTTTAGAAACAATGATTTCAATGACAAAAATGTTTCATGTTAACCTGTCTGATTTCTAGTTATCAGATTAGACAACAACGAACCTTTGGACTTGAACTTTGGTGGTTTGGCCTATTACAACCCAGGACTCCAAGGGGACAACATCCAAATGACCAACTTTCCAGGACGCCGCTGAAACTGAAAAGACTCAAGACCAAATTCATGAACTCCTTTGAAAGAAAGTCGGCCAAATTGGCATCTGATAAACAGCCTATAGCGCTGAGTTTTGTAAATAAGACATTTGTTGATGGAAAGGCGTTTGTGAGATGTTGCATTGTGTTGAGTACATTTATTAAATTTAAATAGAGGGCTCACTGAAGGCAACTTATCTGAACTACACCGTAACAGCCAAAATTAACTACTGTCAGACATTTATTTATGTTGCCAAAGGGTATCAAATCAAATCTTTCCTAATGAAGAATATGCTTTGCAGTCAATGAATGATCTAAAAAATTTATATTTGTTTATAACTTTTGTTTTAATTTTGAATCAGTATGAATAGGAGCACACTCCTACAGCTAAAGAGAAGACACCAGAATGTGGCTCCTGCTGATGCAAAAAACATTTGTAGAACAAAAAGTGCTGTTGTTCTGCTGCCTAAACAACAGATGACACAGCTGGCCCAATGAGGCGTTTGTAACAAATTTCAGAAACCATGGTAAACAATAACATTATCCATATCAACAATCACCTGCTGTTATGGCAGAGGGAAGGCAATAAAAAGATACATTTAAACTGCGCTTGCAGGTATTCCACAACTGGCAGTCACAGCCAGAGTCTGACAATTGAACCGACAAACCGAAGACTTGAATTTGCTTTTCGACACCAGCGAGGGATGTGGAGAGAGGCTGGGTGCTGTTTTGTTATGGTTTTTGGTTGTTAAGATTTTGATATTCAGGAAGGGAGTCGTGTATTTGGTCTTACGCTGTAGCAACAACTATATCATCATAATATACTGCTTAAATCTTCTGACCTCCAGGTGTCCAAACAGAGATTTGAGTTTCTCATAGCGACAGTGTGCACCCTGGAGAGTTACATAATGCTTACCTGCCACATACTTAGAGCAAAATTAGAACGTACCTGATGTTTGGAAACTTTATTTTTTCATTGTTATTCTTTTTCTAAGTTTGCTTCAACTTTGAGTGACAACCTTCAGCAAGAAACGTCGTTTTTTTGACTGATACATTGTTGGGCAAGAAAGAATAAGCAGGGATTAACTACGCTCTCTCCTCTTTTTGTGTATCTAAAGCCTTTGTACAGTAAAATCAAATTCATAATTGTTTATTTTTATGTAACCTTTCTTAATGTACTTTGTTATATAACTCACTTTTATAACTGTATATGTAAAGAAAATACATCTTTCAGCTTCCTCGATCCTTTCAGTCGTCATTAGCTGAGCGAAGCCCACACTTGATCAATATCATCTCGACCTAAACAGCAGACGGCAGGTCTACTTCCTTCTTCGCTCTAATTTCATACATCAAATCAGCCAAGAAGCATTTTGTCTGACTGAGAGAGGAGTGTTAAAGAATCACTGATTACTGCAGAAACAATGCAGGACAGATGGATAATGGAAGACTTCTACATGGGTTACCACTGCTTGTAGAATGTAATGGAATTTGATGATGATGCCTTAATAAAAAACCAAACCCCAAATAAGTTTTTCTTCATTTTGTCATATCATATTAAACGCTCTCACGTGAGTTTGTATTTCCTTCGAAGATATTCTGACTGAAATGGTTCTTTTATTCATTAAACACACAAAAATATGCACACACCCTTTAGTATAAAGAACATATTTGGACAAGCTAGGGTTTTCTTTCATACATCAATAAAAACCTGCTCTGTTTTAATTAAGCACAACAATTTAGGATGTGATTGTTTGGCAGGGTGCTGTAATCAATTAACTGACGCAGAGCCCTTGCTAAGAAATGTGCATATCTCATTGGGGGGTATAGACAGGTTAATTCATACTTCCAGCAGAGCCAAATTAATTTGAATGAAATTAATCGATTGCTATCTAAATTAAGGCTATGTCAAATGTATTATTGGCTAAATTCAAATCCATTTTCTTCAAGCTAACTCGCTTGAAATGAGTTGAACCTATAAGCCTGTAATAACTCTTATATCTTTATCAGACCTCTACAACAATAAAATATTATGCCGAAATCCTGGGATGTTTAATGAATATGGGGCCTTTGCGTTAATGGAGGTTTAGAGACTCTCTGGGGGAATTACTAAAGTACAAACCACTGTACAAAGTTGGACTGTGAATACATCAATAACATGTTGTATTGTCTATGCTTGGCCAATGTAGGCCAGAAAGTGTTTTAGGGTGGATTCTTCCTTCAACAAGTCAAAAACACAGGAAAGGATTTAAACACAACTAGCAGCTAAACACTGCCCATGTAATGTATCAGTATGTAAAGCAAGAAAAACAGTTTGAATTTATTAGTTTGTCTGCCATGTTAGCACTTCCTACATTAGTGTTCCCCAGGATGAAGAGTCTTGAGTTCACTTATCTCTCTTCTTCTACTTAGGAAACATATCTAAGGACCTGGACATCATAGACAAATATTTACTAAACATTATCATTGTAGCAGGCTAAAAGGCAACTAGAATATCATATACATATTATAGTATTTTGGAAAAAGTGATACAAAAAGTCATAATCTAGTATCTCGAGAAAAAAAAAGTCATAGTATAGTATGTCGAAACAAGTGATAGAAAGTCATAGTATAAAAAAGTGATAAAAAAAAGTCATAGTATAGTATGCAAAAAAAAGGTTATACTATAGTATGGCAAAAAAAGTGATGAAAAAGTCCTAGTACAGTATGTCAAAAATAGTCATAGTATAGTATGTCAAAAAAAGTGATAAAAAAGTCTTAGTATACTATAAAAAATAATCAGTCTAGTATGTCGAAAAAAAGTGATTAAAAAGTCATGGTATAGTTTGTTGAAAAAAGTTATAAAAAAGTCATAGTATAGTATGCAAAAAAAAAGTTATACTATAGTATGGCGGAAAAAGTGATGAAAAGTCCTAGTACAGTATGTCAAAAATAGTCATAGTATAGTATGTCGAAAAAAGTGATTAAAAAGTCATATTATAGCATGTTGAAAAAAGTCATATTTTAATATGGCGAAAAAAGTGATAAAAAAGTCATAGTATAGTATGTCAAAAAAAGTTATAAAAAAGTCATAGTATGCTATAAAAAATAATCAGTCTAGTATGTCGAAAAAAAGTGATTAAAAAGTCATGGTATAGTTTGTCGAAAAAAAGTTATAAAAAAGGCATAAAATAGTATGTTGAAAAAAGTTATAAAAAGTCATAGTATGGTATATCAAAAAAAGTCATAGTTTGGATGTCAAAAATAGTCATAGTATAGTATGTCGAAAAAAGTGATAAAAAGTCGTAGTATAGTATGTCGAAAAAAGTGATAAAATGTCATAGTATAAAAAAGTGATAAAAAAGTCATATTATAGTATGTCAAAAATAGTGATAAAGAAGTCATAGTATAGTATCTTGAAAAAAAGTCATAGTATATGTCGAAAAAAGTGATAAAAAACTCATAGTATAGTATGTCAAAAAGAGTCACAGTATATTATGTCGAAAAAAGTGATAAAAAAAAAGTCATAGTATGGGATTATTTTCAACATACTATACTATGACCTATTTATAACTTTTTCGACACACTATACTATGACTTTTTTAAAACCTTTTTCAACGTACTATACTATGACTTTTTTATCACATTTTTGCCATACTATAATATTACTTAAAAAGTGGGCATCTCCACCTTTAATGGATAGGACAGCTCAGATATGAAAGGGGAGAAAAAGGGGGAAGATATGCAGGGACCGTCAGAAGTCGCCTCGAACCCTGGACGTCCTATGTCAAGGAAAAAAAAGCTCTATATATGTGCACTTGCTCTACCAACTGAGCTAACCGGCCACACTATGACTTTTTTTTTCCTCCCTTTTTTGACTTTTTTTCGACATACTATACAGTAACTTGTTTTGGCATTCTATAATATGACTGTTTTAAACATGTTATACTGACTTATAATGACGTTTTTATCACTTTTTTCGACATACTACACTATGAATTTTTATCACTTTTCTCAACATAAAAATATATACTGTGACTTTTTTTTTAAAGACTATTTTTCTGGGGCATTTCCACCTTTAATGGATAGGACAGCTCAGACAAGAAAGGGGAGAGAGAGGGGGAAGACACGGAGGAAACCATCACACATGAACCCTGGACCTCCTGCATCGAGGAACTAATCTTTACATATGTGCGCCTGCTCTACGAACTGAGCTAACCAGCTACACATTGATGTTTTATCACAACATACTATATTATGGCTTTTTTATCACTTTTTTGGCATTCTATCATATGACACTTTTTTATAACTAAAAATATTAGGGCTGTCACATACTCTGTGATTAATTAATCGAAATTAATCGCATAAATAATTAACGGTGCCTGGACCGAAAAAGAAAACGAGAAAAAACAAGTGTTATGGTTTTGGTGTTTTGTCTTGTCTTATCGTAGTCTGTTTTCCTGTAATTTTTGTAGCCTGGTTTTCTGTCATGTCTTGTTTCCTTCTGTTGTGTGATTATCAGTCTTGTTTTATGTTCTGTTTCCTGTTTTATTTTGATAGTTTGTTCTCTGTCTTGTCTTGTTTTACTCCCTGTGTTTTCCCGCTCTTGTGATTGCCTGATGTTTTCCACCTGTTTCCCAGCCCTTGTGTCACCTGCCTCTTGTTACCTTGTTACCCTCTGTATTTAGTCTTTGTGTTCCCCTTGTCCTGTGTCAGATCATTGTATGTTGTTTGGAGTGTCTGTATGTCATCTACCCTGTTGGTCTTGGTGTTCCTGATGTTTTGCCTGTTCCTGTTTTTGTTGGATTTTTGCCTGCTGTTCCAGGACACCTTTTGTTTATTGGATTTCATTTAAATAAATCCTTGAGATTACACTTGTTTCTGCCATCTTGCATTTGGGTCCTACATCCCCTGAAACTCCTGACAACAAGAAGGGTACTAAACAACAGTCGGCGACATTAAAGAAGGCTTGTTTATTGCTAGGCCATATGGTCAAAATGAAAGGATTTAATAATAATGTATAACAATAACTTATTTCACTAATAAATTACTGTTGAACGACAAAAACAACCACCAGATGGGAAAAGGACATTTAACAATAACTTTGAATGCACCACAAGGCTGTAGTTTACCAGTTTCATTGAACGCACCGTCTGTGTTGTTTTTCCGACAACGGCAGTTGCAGATTGTTACATGTGTTGGAATCCTCTACAGTAAAACACAGTCAACTTTACACCGTTTAGCGTTAGCTGTCAGCATTTTAACCGTTTTTAATCCAGCTACTAGCTAGCGGTAGGCTACCGTTAGCTGCTCGAGTATAGTGTTAACTAGCGTCACGTGCAGCGGTGTTTGTGTTGCCTGTAACGTCTGTTTCAGAGCATCAGAGAGAAGCGCAGACATATCAGTGGCACCAGATTTCGGTAGCCTATTCAGGAAGAGGATTTTTAGTAAATGTAAATGTTCCAATTAATGATCCAGGCAGCACATTCTCGTCTTCCTCCATTTTACAGTCGAATGGTGGCTAGAATGGCTCCGGGTCAAACGTCAATATGGAATGGATAAATCTGCGTTATTTTTTTCTCCGATTAATTAATCGAAATGAACGCGTTATTTTGACAGCCCTAAAAAATATATACTGTGACTTTTTATTTTAAGATTATTTTTTGGGCATTTCTGCTTTTAATGGCTAGGACAGCTCAGATAAGAAAGAGGAGGAAGACATGCAGGAAACCATCACAGGTCAGACTCAAACCCTGAATCTGCATGGAGGAACAAAGCTTTATATATGCGCGCCTGCTTCACAAACTGAGCTAACCGGCCATACTGTGACTTTCATCACTTTTTTCGACATAGTATACCATGACATGCACTTTTTTTGACATATAATAATGTGAAAATGATAAAAAGTCATAGTATAGCATGTCGAAAAAAGTGATTAAAGAGTAAAATTATAGTATGTCGAAAAAAGAAAAGAACGTCAAACTCCACACAACAAGCCCGGCCCTGACTGGGGATGGAACCAAAGGTCAGAGTCTGCAGGGCTTGTTTGTTGGTGCTAAATGCAGCAGTGCTAACCACTGAGCCACCGTGACTGTAAATAAGTATTGTCATAGAATAGCATGTCGAAATAAGTCATAGTATACTATGTCGAAAAAAGTGATAAAAAAGTGTGGGATCGAACCAAGGGTCAGAGTCTGCAGTGTCTATTTAGCCATTGCTTAGTCCGATCACTGAACACTCCTTACGTACTCTGTGTTGTGATATGAATCATAAGGTAATGTACAGAGTGCTGTAACTACAGGACTTTTTTTGGTTCTGATCATTTGCCATCACTACAACTGCTTCCATGTTCCAGGTGGACTACAAATTTAACAGCATAAGTGTAAAAACCTTCAGCTTGCCGTTTTATGGCGATTATGTGTCAGACTATAATTTTGAACAGGACCAGTTGTCAAGCAACCAGCAGAGGTTTAAGGAAGTCACTGGAGTGTACTTACCAAAATGTCAATTGCTAGTGGTATATAACCAACAACATGTAAGCTTGTTGAAAAAAGAAATAATGTCTTGTATCAGTATTTGTAGGCTATGACGTGCTTCAGTGAGAAGCACAACATGGAAGTTGACAGCGCGTCTCATAGCAACACTGACCCTCAATTGTCAGTCAGCCGCTGCTATGGGAAACATCCCCCAGAGACCTGAAGTTTTGATGCAGTTTCCACAGATATGTCCAAAAAGTAAATATGCACAATAGCTGCAATATCATCAGAGTTTCAGAATGAAAATAGTCTCTGACATGTGTAAGAATGTAAGGATCAAAAGGGATTCGTTTCAGTTTGTTCTTTTCCTCTCATTGATAAGCCACATTGAACTTAATGAACAACTCAACATCCCCCATACTCATTTAAAAACCTTGAAGGAATGGTAGGACGTGGTGGCATATGGAGGCTGATGTGTAGCTGCTGTCTCAGCCTTTGTTGCCAAACCTGCCCAATCTGTCTACAGAGGCAAATGCTGGTGGAAGAAGGAACAGCTTGAACTCCAGTTTGACAACATATTTAAAACACCTGAACTACTCACAATTCCACATTGCTCTCATATTTTCCTCACATTTTTAGTTTCAGTTTAACCACTAAGCTGAATGAGACGTATATTTATACTGCCCATTGGCTTTCTAGCCAGCCTACTGCCTGACTATTAAATATTTTTGCCAAACGAAGGTCTGACAATAGTAATGTAAAATCACACAATGCTTAACATTGTCTTAAAAATAGGCGTTGGAAATAAATTAAATGTGTGAGATGTGCTTTGTTAAATATTTTTATGCCAGTTGCCAGCATGATGAAAATGAGATGTGTACAATTTGAATGAATTAGGGGTTCAATACAATACATGACAGGACAACACAGAGACATGAATTACTTAAATGTCTCCAAACATTTAAGTAAGGGATAATGTAATGCCAGCGGGTCTTGCATCACCCTGTTGGGGTTTAATTTGCAATAATAACCCGTTTGCTCTACATTATCCCACTTATTCCATCACTTACTAAAGAAATCTATAATTTGCCACAAACTATTGATTGAAAAATATTTTATTGATTTTAAAGTAGTCCTGCAGCTTACAATCAGAACTGCATCCATACCATAGGTCTGCTAGTGTGCCATAATTGACCAATCAAAATCAAGAATGGAACAAAGCTGTGTACCACACTTTTATTTACTCACTTGCAAAAAGTAAGAAGAAGAAGAAGATCGAAATAACTCTCATGTCTATAAATTAAATATGGAGCCAGGTAGCAATTAGTCTATATCCACGACGTTCCACTTCCGGGGTTGCTTCGTTGCCGTCAGAAATTCCGCCGGATTTCACTCTTTTCAGTCGGATGTCTGTTACCTTTCGTTTTATTTGTGTTGGAATTTTAAACTCCGGTGGATTTATGAGAACTATGGTTAGCTGCTCCTCAGATCTCTGCAGGGTAAATCCAGACAGCTAGCTAGACTATCTGTCCAATCTGAGTTTTCTGTTGCACGACTAAAACAACTTTTGAATGAACACATGTTCCACCAAAACAAGTTCTCTCCCGAGGCTATTTTTCAGAGGCACCGTGGCTTTAAGCGCTGCCCTGACAATAAACCACAGCATGTTTTTCTCCAATCCCGGAATGCTGTGTGGACTCCACAGTGTTGCGGAGCAGGGTCTGGCAAAGCGAGACTAGGTGGCAATTGGCTAAATTCAAAAATCCACTTACCAGCACCTTCAAGCTCAATAATTGTCACTCATTCCGTTTGTTTAACCTGAACACAAACAGAAATGTAAAATTCATAGTGGTTTTACTAAGTGCTGTAACTATTTTTTTGCAAACAACAGGTGGGCATCAACATAAATCCTAAACCTATAACTACGAATTGACATTTTTATAACTTCCGTTCATGTATGAATGAAACCAATTAGACACACCAGTGCCTCTTCCCCTGCCTCCTTTATGCTAAAATAAGCTAAGCTCATGCCTCCTGGCTCAAGTCCTGTACCTAACACTCAGCAACTAGATTTACATTTACACAGTAACAATAAAGCAGCTTTAAGAGAAAATAAGAGAACGTAGAAGAAAAGAATGCGATAATGATTGTGTTAATGATATAATGTTGTGTTAATGATATGACGAAACAATGAGAACAGTGATGATCAAACCACAGTTGATTGAGGAAACCATTTTCTTATGAGGCACACAACTCATGTTGCCAAGATGTGTCAGTGCAGATGTATTTAGAATGATCGAGACTGGATTCTGTCTTAATTGGGCAAACTAAAAGTTTAGTGCAAGCCCACAGGGCATTAACTAAGCAAGTATAATATTCCCAAAAGTGTGCTAAACCGACATACAGTGTGTGTGTGTGTGTGTGTGTGTGTGTGTGTGTGTGTGTGTGAGCCTAATTGTAGGTATAATTGTAGTGCATAATTTTTAACTCGGCTGAGACATCTCAGCTGCTGAGGTTAGTTTAGGGTTACCTATAAGGAAATGAGGTAAACCTGTGGTTCAGGACCACCCAAACAGAAGGAGGCATTTTGCATTTTAGAAGTACACCCACAGCTCAGACTGTTGTGACATTAAAGACATTCCTGGGGTGTAAAGCTAACTCAATAGGATATGGCATAGAGCGTGAGAAATGAGACCAAGCACCAGGTTAACATTCTCCCTCTGTCACTGTCACAGGTCGGCCGCTCATTGCAGCTTATACATTACCCATGTGTCTGACAGCCTATTGTCTGTCAGTGATCTCTCCACACTGGTTGCTGCTGCTGTTGGGTCACCGGGGTGGATCTGAAAGGTCAGCGTTCTCCTCTGACAGAGCCCATTCTGGGAAAGATAAACAAATACGAAAGGTTACAAATATACAGATGAGACAGGGGAGTGATATTTGCATAGACAGGCAATGAATGCTGAAGAGCCCCGTGTAAAATAAACATAGATTTCGCTATCAGTTATGCAAACTAAGACACCTGTAAACCCGTGGGAACATGGCAACAGAATTTAAAGCATGCCACCTTTTTAGACAACAGACAGCATACCCTCCAGGCACAGTTGGCAGGTAAAAAAAGAGTTTGACTTTCACTTAGCCTTTACTTCACTAAGCCCCACTGACATTCAACTTTTATTAAACAAGATCGTGGAAATATACACAAACAACCACAGAGTATAAATACATTCAATCTTCCCATGAAAATAATAATGGCTGGAATAAATAATAGCCAGCATGCTGTGTCCAACATGAACAAATGGCCGTTAATAAGGGCTGGTTAAAACAAACATAAAGGCGGAGGAGGGAGAAAGCCAAGCTCACATTGCAAATTTAGTATAATGTACATTTCCATGGCACCAATTCCATCAATACAGCTAAAGAGTCATGTCATATTCACTACTCTGCTGCTCTAAGTTTCTCGTTTTAAATGAAATACTAGTTTCTTTAATTTTTTTTCTTTCCACTTCCACTATCTCTAATGGAACTCAACACCTCCTGCCCATTTCATTTTTCACATGAAAAGCCCCCAATTAAAGAGCACAGTGGACGAGTGATGTTAAGAATTTGTAGAAAGTGTTGAATTTCACTGAAAAAAACACCCTCTCAGGTTGAAGGTGGGTAGAACAGGAAAGAGAAGCGGTGTACTCAACCAAAATTATTCAAATCACCCGTGTGGGTTTACTATTGTTGTGCAGGACCTTTATAGTTGGGGAATGACCATGGTTAGATGACACCAGCGTTTAATGTTGGTCGGACATAGAAACTTAAAAGCTCCCGTGCTAGAGGCAGCAAAGGTAGGCCTCTGGTGTGGGGACTGCTGGTTTTGTTGCTTCTCAGTCTGGGATTTTGTATTGTCTTTTTTGTATGCCTCAAGGGCGTAAATCCCAGGGGGGTCACCCCCATCTAATGGTTGTCCCCCCCTAGAAATATCATTAAAACAATGCTGTGTATTGTAAATAACATAATGATGTATACTTAAAATATCTGTGTAAGTAGTAAAACAATACAAACCCCAAAAAATGCTTTTTAAGTTTAGAAACATTTTGAGTCCCCCCTCCCTTGCCTCACAGTAGTTTGGTCCACTGCATGCCGTAGGATCTGCGCTAGACTCACAGTCACATCGGGTAGTGACAGGAATGTAGTAAGTTGACGGTTCAAGGCTATTTTATTCACATTAAACAACGTATGAAGTTTTTCTTTTCTCAAATAGAAATGATGCTGGGTAATTAATGAATTAATCATGACAAAAAGTTCGCTATGTTAGTGTAATATAATGTAACGTTACCTAGCTTATAGCTTGTTGGATAGAAATACACCCACTACAACTAACGTTACCATGGCGATAAGACTAACGTTATGTGTGCGAACTGATATTGGGGTTAATGTTGAAGATCTACAGTTGTGTTTAGCTCAATATGAAATTAAGTGGTTGATCAGTTAAATATATATCCTCTGTCCCACACAAAACCTAATATATATGTGGAGGACGCAAGATAATTTTAGAATTATAGTATGACCGCATGGCGAACCTATGAACCTAATTCATATTTAGACATCTGACGTTGAAGATTTGTGTTGTTGTTGCCCAGATAAAATGACAGAGAAATGAAAAACAGACAAAAGATTCTTTTTCAGTACACCAAAACGCCAAGTAAGTACAATAAGTCCTCATATCAAGACAATTTGGTAACATCTTTATAAGAATGGGTGCTTATGGAAATACTAACGTCACTATGTCACAGTCAAAGGAGACAGAAAGAAACGAGGGAGAGGGAGACCAGAGACAGTCAGGTGGAGAGTCTCAGGGGCACCAGGGACAGTCAGGTGGAGAGTCTCAGGGGGACCAGGGACAGTCAGATGGAGAGTCTCAGGGAGACCAGGGACAGTCAGATGTAGAGTCTCAGGGGGACCAGGGACAGTCAGATGTAGAGTCTCAGGTAAGTGTGTTGAGCTCAGTTCATATTTTTGGAGGTGTGTGGCTGTCAGGGTGAGCAGATGAGCTTTACCAGTGGCTCACTAATTTACATTATGATCAGCTAATTTAACAAGTGTACAAAAGCATTGTATTTCTTTTATATGGGGACACTTTTTCAAAATAAGTCATTATGTTTTAAGGTATTTTTGTGGCTTGATTATAAACAACTTAAAAATAAATACATGGTTTTAAAGAACAACATTATGGTCAATTTAGTCAGCTTTCCAATGAATCAAGAGAAACGCTGAAAAAAAGGATAATGGTAGCGTCTCCATGCTACACTAATGATAGTATTAAGGTTTTCCTCTGTGTACACATGTCCTCTACCAGTATAATTGTGGCTATATTATTTGTGTCCCCTTCAAAAATTGCTCTTCAGAAATTTTATGTTTATTGTCCCCCCCTACTGTTAGATCAGCTTTACGCCCATGGTATGCCTTTATGTTAATAAATCCCATGGATTTGATTGTTTTAAAGGTGTTTACTGTGGTTGATTTGGGAGTGTTGTTAGCCCAATTAGGGCTGGGCTACGGGTGGGGTAACAGTATGGTATGACAAAAATCAATATATTAACGAGGCAGGGGGATAAAACATGACACAAATGCACAAACACTTTAAAAAGGAATCTTCCTCAAGGTTCTCTGTGAGGTTTTTAAATTCTCTAAGTGATACATGTGGATCCATCACTTTTAAGTAATTCTATAGTGAGGTCCAACTACAAGAAAGTATTTTTCAAAGCCCTTTTATCCAACTATGCAAAGACTCAGGGCAGACAATAGGAACATGTCCTGTGAATGTAGCATTAACCAAACTTTTGACAAGTATAATCTCAAAGATATGACAGAAAGTGGGCCAAGAATGCACTTATAAATACAACTACACCAATGGATTTTCTACAAGGAGACAGAGAGTGCCAGCCAACTCTTGCATAACAAGGTACAGTGATAAGTGTGCTTTCAATCCAGTAAAGTCTGTAAGGCCAGATAATAAAGCCTAGCAACCAAAGATAATGACATAATGCTTTTATCGTACCCTTATAATCAATCAGGCATAAAAAGAGACGATAATAGGGGAAGAAAAGGCCTTCTCTTTATATGTGAACACCATTACATAAGTTTTACCCCCTCTCAGGACAGGTTGGAGCAGGTTTCACACAATGGAATATTAACAAGGTCAAAGGCGAGACTGAAGCAGGTTTCAGACTAGGTGATTAAGGCGGGTGCCAGCTTGTTGCAGACTAGATCACTTGGCTCGGTTCCAGTTGCTGTGAAGCAAGTGAGTGTCCCCAGAAGGGACAAGAGCTGATGAGGACTGAGTTGCCCCGCAGGGACCAGATCTAACTAATGAGAACACAAAGTGCTTTGTTTAAGTGCTTTGAGTAAAGTGCAAGTGTGTTGCCCTACGGCATTTTCAACTTTAAATAATTAGTATTTAAAGTTGAAAATAATAACAAATAATAATATTGTTCTCATTGCTTCGTTTTATATTGGCGTCTTAATATGACGTCACTTGCGGTTTGCTAGTACTTCCGGTTCAGCCACTTCCTGCTTACAGCAGACAGGCAGTACATGTGCGTCCTGCAATCTGGTTGCAACCACTCAAAAGGATCATAGAGGCAATGCCGTAAGTGTCCTTATTTAACAATTAACATGTTAGAGAATATATATATCATTGACAATTTGTTAAAAAGTATGTTTATTTAGAGAGAAAGGATTACATATTTTGTGTTGTCTTTATTTACAGTTTTCACCAGCATGTCAATGATGGAGTTGCTCAGTAAAAGGTCAAAACTTACTGCGAGTCTGTCTTCATTGGCTGTGGTTTAACTCGGTGTTAAATCAGTGTTGCAACACGCTGACTGAGAACACTACAGCAAGTCAAGTCTCAAGTCTTTATATGCAAATTGGGAGTCACACTGCAAGTCTTTCAAGTTTCTGAATGTAGTCCATGTTCATAAATGACACAAGACAAGACTGTAGTCTTTAATGTGACAGAGAAGACAAGCGGAGCTCTGAATAAAATGATTAGATGTTACACCACCACCTCTCTGGAGCAAATTAGCATTTTTCCCAAAATGTCATACTCTTATTTTAACAAATATGTCAATCAACAATGCCAAAATATAGCACATAAGATAAGGTGGAGGTCGAGGGTATCAGCAGAGTAATGGTGAGAAGTGTCAGTGTAATATGGCCAATCATGGATATAAAACTTTTTGATTGTTTTATATCTATGTGGCCAATGCTGTTAGCCTACATTAATACAAGTGGACGTTACTGGTCATACAGCTGACTGTGAAGGATGAATGAAACAGCTGATACAGTATATGTACGCCCGATGTCCCTCACCTCCCACTTACTGTGTGTGTCAAGGTGTCCTGACCAAGTGTCCTTATGTGATGAGTTGGGAGTGAGAATGTGTTGGAGTGAGTATTGAATTGATATTCGCCAGGACACCACATGATTGATAATGAATGCGTCTTTGCAGGATTTGAAAATACATGACTGTTTGCTAACAAGTCCCCCATATCAACTTAAAAGGAGATATGTCAGTGTTGTGTTTACACCTTGTTCCCATTGCCCCTAAGTGGCCAAACAAATCACTTAATCCAGGTTTAACCAAGCTGTTTATTGATACTGGCCTGTGCAAATAAAGTTTGACTCTAAAATAAAAGCCACCCAATTAAGCTCCCGCAGTTCCACCACACATCATCCTGTGCTGTTCAACAGAGCTGTCTATTTACAGCTCAGTATAAATGCAGAATATTGTCTATTGAATTCCTCTGAACAGCTTGTGCAGCACAATCCAAGTGGGTTGCAGACAGATGTTTGCAGTGTAGGTCTAAATATCCAATATTTACATTATTATTGCTGGGAATCTTAGTTTCGAAGCAAGCCAACTGCCAAATGCAATCTGGAGGAAGTCATTCAACTGTACAGAGGATTAACTAAAGGAGATACAAGGAAACAGGTGGTAGACTGACATGAAAACAACACTACAGGTACTGGTCATATAATTAGAATATCATGAAAAAGTTGATTTATTTCAGTAATTCCATTCAAAAAGTGAAACTTGTATAATGTATACATTCATTCCACACAGACTGATATATTTCAAGTGTTTATTTCTTTACTTTTGATGATTAGAACTGACAACTAATGAAAACCCCAAATTCAGTATCTCAGAAAATTAGAATATTGTGAAAAGGTTCAATATTGAAGACACCTGGTGCCACACTCTAACCAGCTGATTAACTCAAAACACCTGCAAAGGCCTTTAAATGGTCTCTCAGTCTAGTTCTGTAGACTACACAATCATGGGGAAAACTGCTGACTTGACAGCTGTCCAAAAGACGGCCATTGACTCCTTGCACAAAGAGGGCAAGACACAAAAGGTCATTGCTAAAGAGGCTGGCTGTTCACAGAGCTCTGTGTCCAAGCACATTAACAGAGAGGTGAAGGGAAGCAAAAGATGTGGTAGAAAAAAGTGTACAAGCAATAGGGATAACTGCACCCTGGAGAGGATTGTGAAACAAACCCCATTCAAAAATGTGGGGGAGATTCAGAAAGAGTGGACTGCAGCTGGAGTCAGTGCTTCAAGAACCACCACGCACAGACGTATGCAAGACATGGGTTTCAGCTGTCTCATTCCTTGTGTCAAGCCACTCCTGAACAAGACACAGCGTCAGAAACGTCTCACCTGGGCTAAAGACAAAAAGGACTGGACTGCTGCTGAGCGGTCCAAAGTTATGTTCTCTGATGAAAGTACATTTTGCATTTCCTTTGGAAATCAAGGTCCCAGAGTCTGGAGGAAGAGAGGAGAGGCACAAAATCCATGTTGCTTGAAGTCCAGTGTAAAGTTTCCACAGTCAGTGATGGTTTGGGGTGCCATGTCATCTGCCGGGGCCTGTTGCACAAAAGTAGAATGAAGAAATCCAGGATAACTGAAAAAGCGCAGCTTGACTTAGTGTGGTCCGCTCATCGCGGCTTAATCGGTTGCACATTTGCCGAGCCAGGATGAGAAGGTGAAGCTATGTCAAGCCAGGTATAGATAGCTGGGATAAGTGCACGTTCACGGCTTTCTTAAATAGACCACGGTATCGATCACAGATTTACTGATGCAGAAATGGAGAAGACGCTGAGCAGCAGCTTTTAATGGAAAATTACGAGGAGGTGAAACATATAATATGCAAAAAGGGAAATACGGCTGTTGTTATCAGACAGAGAAAAAAAGCCCAACAGACAATAGCAGACCAACTGAATGCGTAAGGATTTAAAAAGATGTACTTACTAGTCACTTCACATTTTTACAAAGTTGTACACTGTGTTTTAATATGTTTGTTTTATGTGTTGGTTGTATTGCTGTATCTGTTTCTATGTGCTGGTTTTACTGTAAAGTGTCTTTGAGTAGCCTGTAAAGCACTACATAAATAAAATGTTTTATTATTTAGCCTACTTTGCCTTAAAAGTGAGCAGAGGGAATTAATGTTCCTCTGGAAATTTACCCTAAGGACTAGGCTTAATTTCAAACCTGTATTCACAATGCGAGAATATGTTTTACAACCATATGCACAAATCTCTATACGCTATGTCTAATTCTAAATGTCTTTCTACAATAAATGTTCATACAGAACAAACATGACTGGACAAAAACTACAAAAAGAAGTAAGTGACTTCAAAACACACTGTAAGCATATCTGTAAAACAATATAGCCTATTATTCAGGGTTTTTTTTCTCACTCCCAGATGCGTGACAGCACCAAAATAAAAAGATTAAGAAGCTTTGTGGCATTCCAACACATTCCCACTCCCATCTCGTAAAATACGGAGGTTTGGTCAGGTGCCATTGTCGTTGTTATTGACACTAAAAGTCTCCTTTAGAGTCCGCTGCACGGTGTGGGAGGATCCCCCTGCTTCCCCCCCGCCTCTCCACGTTGCACGGGGCAAATTTCACGGTGTCTCCGGTGCCAGTGCAACCATTTCTTACCATGTAAAGAACTGCAATAGTAGGATTTACATCAAACTTGTGACAGCAATAGTGACAAGTAATGCATGTTAATAAAAATAAAGCAGAACACATTCAGAAGACAACAGAATAACTGTTAAACACGTTTATTTCGGATCAGAGCGGCAGCTGATTTAACACGAGACTCCAGGATTAATCTTAGCCTGGCTGTTAGCCTGCTCTGGAGCAGGCTTGCTGCAAAGAATAAGTCTCCATGGTTACTTGGCTGGGTTTAATTCAACCTGCTTTTGTGCAACCAAGTCAAAGCTAAATTCATCCAGGATAACTTGAATATCCCAGCTTAATCCCTTATCCTGGTTTTGTGCAACAGGCCCCTGGTGTTGGTCCACTATGTTTTCTGAGGTCCAGGGTCAACGCAGCCGTCTACCAGGAAGCTTTAGAGCACTTCATGCTTCCTGCTGCTGACCAACTTTATGGAGATGCAGATTTCATTTTCCAACAGGACTTGGCACCTGCACACAGTGCCAAAGCTACCAGTACCTGGTTTAAGGACCATGGTATCCCTGTTCTTAATTGGCCAGCAAACTCACCTGACCTTAACCCTATAGAAAATCTATGGGGTATTGTAAAGAGGAGGACGCGATGCGCCAGACCCAACAATGCAGAAGAGCTGAAGGCCACTATCGGAGCAACCTGGGCTCTCATAACACCTGAACAGTGCCACAGACTGGTCGACTCCATGCCACGCCGCATTGCTGCAGTAATTCAGGCAAAAGGAGCCCCAACTAAGTATTGAGTGCTGTACATGCTCATACTTTTCATGTTCATACTTTTCAGTTGGCCAACATTTCTAAAAATCCTTTTTTGTATTGGTCTTAAGTAATATTACAATTTTCGGAGATACTGAATTTGGGATTTTCATTAGTTCTCAGTTATAATCATCACAATTAAAAGACATGAACATTTGAAATATATCACTCTGTGTGTAATGAAGGAATACGTACAAATTTCACTTTTTGAATGGAATTACTGACATAAATCAACTTTTTCATGATATTCTAATTATATGGTCAGGTTGGTGGCTGGGTAGTGGCTGGGTGGATGTTTTGGGATTTTGGATTCAACTTCAAAAGTATGTACTTGTCATGGCCACTATATGTACTTTCAATAATAAGTTAATGACAGGAGTGCTTACTAATGATCTGAAAAGGAAACACCAGTTTAACTTGGTGGCAACATTAACAATTTACTTTGCAGCAGAGACAAAGAAGTAACATTTTTAAGAATATGGTGATATGTACAGTTAGTAAGCCAGCAAGAGAAATTCCAATAAACATAGGCAACTGAATTAATTCAGTTCATTTTAAGGGAAACTATTCACAGGCAGAATGGTCACCGGTCGACAGCAGCAGCTCTGTGTATTTGAATGGAGGTAAACCTGCTGTTTTGGAGGCATTCCAGCTCAAATGCTGCAAAACGGCCAGAGAAAGTAATTCTCCAGTTGGGCGAGTCAATCAAGACCTGTTCTTGTCCAGTGTCTTGAGTTGAGTTAATCATAAACCGATAAAAGGGAAATCTGAAGTCTAGCTACAGTCTAAATTGGCAATCTCATTCTGTAGATAATTTCAAATAGATGAATAGATACAGCATTATTCATTACATTACATTCATTACAAATTAAATTCTTAAACCTGGAAAAAGCATTTGACAAAATAACCCACCTCAATGTCCATTTTGTAGCTGGTTTGTAGCTTTAACCCATCACATGATTTTAATCAGCAGATGGAGCTTGCCCAGTTGTCATTCAAATTTAATTAACCCTAAATCTCAACCTTTACGACTGCTATTTTGGGCGACAACTTTCACATCAGACATACAGTCTTTATCTCCACTAAGGCCTAGTCCACACGTACACGGGTATTTTTATAAAGGAGGAAAAACTCCTTCAATAAAAAAAAACGCCTCATCCACACAAGCAAGGTTTTAAAAAAAACTCCATCCATATGAAAACGTAAAAAACACGCTATCAAGTGCTGTCAAGAGCATGCCATGTTGGCCAATCAGAAGCCTGAAGTTCCCGTAGAGGTACGACCGGGTCTCGTCCAAAACCGGCAAAGGTGGCGGCGTAGTATTGCATTCTGACACCTCTGTTCTGCAATATAATGGGAGAACTGTGTGCATGTATCTGTGTGTGTATATATATATATATATATATATATATATACCAAGCCCTTATTAGCAGCAATATCTTAGCTACGTCCGCCATTGCAGAGATTTGTCTCATGTAAACAAAGGCTTGATGGTGTTTTAAGCCCTCAGCGTCTCCTTCCAGGCAGCGCTGCGACCGTTGTCTTCAAGGCACCTAACCCTAACCTTAACCCTAACCCTAACCATTGCCTAATCCTATTGCCTTCCAGGCAGCGCTGCCTGGAAGGAGACGTTGGGGGCTTAAAACACAGATAAACAAAAAAGACAGCTTAAAAACATCTTAAACCAACCTGTTTCTGTTCAGTACTAAAGCAGAAACTTGAGACGTTGGGGGCTTAAAACACCTTGATGGACTGATAGCTGCACAATCTCAATAGTGCGCACTCCGACGTCACAAGCCAAAATCACCGTATTCACTGGCTACACAAGTTTCTAAAAATCTTCACCCTGGCTGGAGTTTTGAAAAAGGTTCGGTTTCAGCGACCTGATACTGTGTTTGCGTGTGGACAAACGGCCTAACCGTATAGAAAAAGCTGCGGTTTTGAAAATACCTGTGTTCGTGTGGATAGGGCCTAAGACAGTGGAGAAAACACTGCTAACATGGCAACATGAGTGAAACCCAGGGATACTCAACTTGCTTTGCCCAGGAGGCCACTTTTGCAAAATGACAGGAGGTCAGGGGTCAGTTAATACACACACATTACTAATACTTAGACAGATAACATGAATACACATTAAAATATCCATATCTCATCTTTCTTTGTAATTCCTTATTTTCAAATTAACTGACTTATTAACTTTCCTTATGAACTAAATTACTTAGCACAAGGATTTACACTATAGGCCTCTGTGACAGATAGATCAGATATTTTACTGCATTTAATAGCTGCAACTACATTTTAGTTGTAAATGCTTTAGTTACATTTGACAGATGTTTAGAAGTTTAGACAACATACGCATAGCTGGAACCTCTTCATGCAACCACTCAAATGTGGCATAAACATAAACCATAAACAAACTGCTCCTCCCGGATATAAAACAAGACAAGCATATTTAAGCTCTTTTAGTGTGAAATACACATTTATGGGATATAGAATTATATAATATATATAATAATCTCTGTTGGGGGGTACTGGGGAATCCTCCCCTGGCACTTTTTTTTTGAATAAACAAGCTCTATTCTGGTGTTTTTTTATGCACCTTATATTATATTATCTTATTATTCAAAGTACAAACACATATGAATTAGAAAATGGTCGGTGGGTCCCCAGCACCCTTTCACGGGCCAGATTTGGCTTTGCTTAAGTATCACTGGTGTAGGTGATTCACAATGTAACATATTTTACCAAAATTTGTAAGGCCTCAAGGATACAAGGTGAGTTTGGATGGGAAACAAGAAAACTCTACAGGGCACCTCAAAAACTCTCACCATAACACCAACTCACAATGTGCAAAACCAAACAAAGGTATACATATATATAATAAAGTAAAAAAATAAATAAAAAAAAATACTCTACAGGTAACTATCATAACATTCAATAGATTTTAAGTCACTACATCTATAAAAAAAATTACAATTGTTTAGCATTAAAGTCGGATTAGAAAATTGGCTATG
Organism: Sander vitreus; assembly: GCF_031162955.1. Lineage (NCBI taxonomy): Eukaryota > Metazoa > Chordata > Actinopteri > Perciformes > Percidae > Sander > Sander vitreus. The sequence continues at coordinate 12,028,892 of NC_135855.1, read as the reverse complement.
TGTTACAATTAACAACTCAAGCATTATATCTATATAAAATTATACAACATTGAGCCAGGAAGTGCTGTTTAAGGAGAAATTTAAAGTGACAACTGGCCAAATTCCATCTGTTGATAAAGATTATGCGATATGATCAAAAACTAAAGATGAGCTATTAAATAGACCTTGGGCTAAGATTATCTTTAGTTTTTTGTTCCTTTGTTTCAACATGTTTTTTGTAAAATCTGTCAGTGTTGATAAGATTCATGAACGAGGCTAATAGCTGTATAATATTAATGAACGCATGATTGACACTGATTACACCAATCACTGACTGGGAATACAAATGAATTAGGAGATAAAAGCAAGCTTTCTTTATTTCAAATGTGGTTCAAGTAAGAGTGTATGCATCCCCCACTAATGAAAATGTGTCTAAACCAACTCATTTACACCTTGAAAGAAATCAATGTGAGTTCACTCGTGAGATTGCGGTTGTCAGTTGTGATGACTTGCTGCTGGCTCAGTGCTTTTGCACAACACAATGTTTGGGGTTTTGGCAGATAAACAAGCAACTGAATACAGAATAAAACAATAGATGGTTTGTGCCAGTCAAAGTGCATCTTCAAGAGTAAAATGTTTTTTTTCTCTGCTTTCCCTATTATTCCTGCACGAACGCACGCATGCACGCACGCCCGCACGCGCACACGCACGCACGCACGCACACACGCACACACACACACACACACACACACACACACACACACACACACACACAGACACACACACAGGAGTAGAAGCAGGCTGACACACAGAAGATCTGAGGCATGAGAACTGCAAGGCTGGCAAAAAATCTGCCTCTGGTCCTCTTCATCTTCGCTCCACTCCTCAGCAGCACAGTCCTGGATCCCACATCTAAGTAGATATATACAAAACAAGTTTTCACAGTAATCTTTGAACTAACTTTAAGCACAATTTGTTTCTCTGCTAAATGAACTGATTTAGATTACTGTAATGAGCAATTAATTTGAGGAAAATAAAACAGAGCCTTGTTTCATTTTAGGTAAAATGCTGTCACGATACAATATTTGGTCAGTGCTCTGCTAGCCTGACAAGCCAGACCCACATCAAGATGTTGGGTCTGGGAACACACCATTGGCAGGGTTCAATTCGAGGGGCGGGATAAACGGTTGTCTTTCAAATTTCCTCTGCACGCAATAGGGTAGCGCTACAACCAGGCAGAGCAACGAAGAAGGTAGCGGAGCTAGTTGATGGATTAAACCTTTCCCCTATCCGGTCGGTAAAACTCCGAACACATCTTCAGTGCCGTTCTTTGTTCTTTTCTCAAAGAAAAGCTTAACTCAAAGTCTTCCAGAGTCGCGGCCAAAGCCAATTCGAAAGGCCGCTGTTCGCCAGCAGCAGCAGCCATAAGCCCGCCCACCGACTCTATTCACGATGTGATTGGCCTGGCCAGAGTTTGGTTTTTCCAGCTTGCAAGCCAACGGAGAGTTGCTAGACCCCCTGGCTGCAAATTACATTTGCTGCAACTAGGGTGCGTCTAGATTTCTAGGCTAGTGCTCTGCATCTTGATACTCTGAATTTATGGATTTGCATGGGTTCTTGAACATCAATCTTCCATACATAATTGTTTTATTACAGTGAATTGTCCAAGGAAAGCTATCGGACCCCTTTACTGTAATATATTCAGTCTGTAGTAACAGACTGTAGTCTGAGTTTGGGATGTGTGACCAAACTTGTTGCTCCTGTGGCTTCTTGGCAACTAGTATGATGTCACAAATACAAAGTCATTCGGCAAGAAAACAAACAGATCTGCATGTCTGTATAAGGGTTTAAGTGAGATAGGACTTGAAGGTTGGCTCAGCAAGATTTGCACCAAAGTAAATGTCTTAGCAAAGGAGAATTATATCCTCGTATTGGCCCTAACCAAATGTGATGCATGGAAGGAGCATACCTCAGCATCTCGTGAACAGCTCAATGAAAAATGCAGCGGAGTATCGTGCAGAGTGAACTCACTGGGGAAAATGTAGAGCAAAGGTAATCAATTATATCACACCTCCCACCACATTCCCGTTGCAGAGGCCCTTGATTATTTAAGGGAATTAGCTATCGATCAGCTAAGTGAGTCAGCGAGACCGCCACCAGCCAGCTAGCCGGTCAGCAACACCGCCATTGACTGCACCACTCCACCTCTCATCAGGCTACTCAAACAGGGGAAGGCTGCTTAGGCACTTGCTTGTTCCTACTTGGCACCTGGCTTAAAATGACTGGGGAGGAATGCAGAAATTAATAGGTACTAATTATGTATGGGAGGCAGGCAGGATCAAATCAAGGTCAACACATGTTGAGGAGGCATGGAAATCTCACGCCATATGCCAGACTGCTGCAATGATGTGTGTGCTGAGCTGAGTCTCTGTATGCTCCCGAAACATTATCACACCAAAGCAATCAGCCACGGAGATCAGTCATTAAAAGAATACATTGTGCTTTACACAAGTGCTCTCACTGAACAATTTACAACAATACACAGCTTCTTGTTAAGAGGTCGTTGTCCTCAGAAGATCCCATTATGTGTCCGGCAGAGCTACTGCCAGTGTGAATTTTCTGCGGGAAGACGGTTTTGATGTTTTTTATTTGTGGATTTCAAAAAAAAAAAAAAATCCCAGTCTTTTATGAAATGAAAAATGTTCACAGGAAAACTGTGCAAAAACATGTGGAGACAATATTACAGTAGTGACAGACAATTTGATGACTGTAACTTTGTTGATCATAAAGTACAGAAACTATCCTGTACGTAAGAAGAAGAAGAAGAAGAAGGAAAGAAAAAAAAGAAGAGGAGCTGGCACCTCTCCAGCTGCCAGTCCACACTCCGTATATGGTGCGTACGGGGACTTGAACTGGTTCGCAAGCCAAGTCCCCACGCACTGAGCTACTGCTGCCCCAAAGTAAGTGGGCCATGGATGGTAAGTTGTGTTTATGTAAATGTTTGCAGTAAAAAATAACTTTCAAACTTCACACTTTTTTGACCACCACAAACATTTTTCTTAGCTTCAATTAGTTCCAAGTTGCTCGTTAATGCTGCCTTTGGACACTAAGGTTTCACATTAACACCGTATCAAATGACTGAGTGTGAGGTGATGGGGTTGCTGTTAGTGAACAAAAACTACAGAGAATTAACACTTGACTCTGCAGCTGTTAGCCTCTTTTAGCTTGTTGCTCTCATTGTCCTCCACAACATTAATGTGTGCATCCTTGTGAAACATATGTTAAGGTGACATAATGACTTATTACCGTATGTGGTCCTTAACATGGCAGTAAGTTAACACAGTTTATTTACATGCATACAGTACATACATACATACATACATACATACCGTATGGTCTTTTGTGGGGCAGTTTATGGTCTGACAGAGAAGGGTTTTGAAACCAAAGTATTACACAGCTAATATAAAATTGTTCTCCACTTAGGACCAGTTGAATTCTTACTTAATACTAATTTATCCCCAAAGGGGAAATGTGGTTGATGCATGTAAATACAGCTAGAGTAAGTAAAAAAAATAAATAGTAAAAGGTTTTTAAAAGTAAAATATAATGGAAGTAAAAACAGAAACTATACAAGAGCGATTCAAAAATGTGATTGTGATTGTATGTGAATAACAGCAGAAGAGTCGTAGGCCTATAAACGATGTATATATAGTATGATTAATAATGTATGTGACTAAATAACGATCCTCAGTGTTTGTCTGTATTTATATGGAAATCTAATAAAATTATAATTTTGTATGTAATGAAATTGAATGTTGTCATGGTGTTATAATGGTGTAACCATGCCTGCTGGCCTCCAGCAAAAGCTCTAATAAACCCATTGTATGTTACCTGCCTTCATGAGTTGATAATACAGTATCTTATGTCAGACCTCCCCCAACAAATAACACAGCTTTAATTATTACCCATTATTTTCTACACCTCGCAAAATCTTTCCAATTTCCTACAACACCTATTTCCATGATAAAGGGCAGCAATTGTGTTCTAGCATGTTAGTCATAGCAACTTTCCAAGCCAGCGATTTTAATGTTTTTCGGACCCCTAATGGCCAATAACTGATCAGTGCAGCTTTAACCACGTTCACGGCCCAAGATGCTTTGTAAGTCCTTTGCTGATACTCCCAAGCAGAAATATCGGAGACAGGCAGCAGCCAGCCTCCATTTATCATTTGAATGCTGAAAGCTTGTCCTGTGTGGCAAAGGCCCGCGCACAGAAAACACTCTGAGCTGATTGCAAAGCAGCCACTGCAGCAACTGCTGACACTGTGAGATGAGCATGATGGCTCCTTGTGTGGCAATATATCCCCAGCAGTAGGCATTTCACGTGAGCAGTTGCGGCTAATTAGTGTTTGATAGTTTTATTTTGAAAATCCCCCTGCTGTATCCAGGCCACAGAGCTCAAATTTCACAGATGAAGCGCTTGACAAACATGATTACAGCTTCTATTGTAGGTGGTCATCAGCAACTAAAATAATTTCCTTTATAAAATTCGCCCTGCATGAGTGGAAATAAATACAGACTTTTGAGTGCTCTTTTGATTTGAGGTGCCACACATTAAACAATCAGTGTTCACACTATGCCTCTATTGATAATTGATGTACTGCATTATTAGCCCCTTTCACTGCCATCAAGAGATCCTAAATGTCAGTCATATGTGTCTCTGGCTCCTGCTGCTCCTGTGGTGCATATCATGCTGTGGCTGAGAGGGAAGCTGATTAAAATCTGCCACAGCCCAGTGCACCAAGGACACTTACAATTATTTGGGGCCTGCAAAGCAGAGTATGATTCCTTTTTCTCTCGCCATTATCAAACCAATCTCACCTTGTTTGCTATTTTTCCGTCCAACTGTCACTGTAACAAAAGAAGGGGAAAGAAATGACTTCAAAGTTGGAGCTGAAGAGGCTGAATCTATTTTGGTGAGAAAAATACATAAGACAGGTATATCTAGACACAAAGGCAAACACCACAGCAATTTCTCTTCAGACAGGATGTGATTAGATGCTACATTACAATACAACTCATTACTGCTTATGGCAAATTAATTACATGCCTCTCAGCTGAACTAAATTAAAACCTGGTTGCGTGTGATACTCAACAGAAGGACTGATGAACAAGGCTATTTTTGATAATTCACGGTGTAAAGAAAAAAAAAGGCTGGTAGAAAAGCTAGTGTGTGCTCTGTGTGTTATTTACTTACATTTTAGAAAGTGATTTGGTAGCTGTCACCTAATACTTACCCAAATCACAACCTTCCAGGTTTGTCTCACAACATTTTTTTGTTTTTCTTGAAGCAAAATCAATAGATTTTTTTAGCAACTTGGGGTTGCTTGGGAACCAGATGAATCTGCAAGCTCATGTTTTATTAGCTCTTGCAGATGCATCCGGTCCCCTTTTGCATCGGACATTTCCCAGCCGGTTGAGATGTTCCGGGCTAATTACAACCGGGGCGTGTTTGAGATGAAGACCGTAAAGAGGACAGGATTTGGCAAAAATTGAATACACCAACTTACAAGCTCATCTCTGCACGCTTTGTCTGTCCTTCATTTTTTCCTACTTGCTTTATGTCAAGTCCCGCCCTAATGTGCTGTGTTTGTCTGGTACTGCTGTGCTGTGATTGGCCATCTACACTGGGCGGACCTGGGCTGTCCTCAGGACTTACCCCAGGTCTCACTCAAGAGACCGTGTGAAACTAAAAATCAAATGTCATTTTGAATTTAACCGATTTTTACTGACCTTAGTCCATGACGCAATGACATCTGTGACGTCTCATTTTAAGCCAATCCCTATTGTTGTTACCTAAACTTAACCAGTTCCATTTCACAACTTTTACTACATGTTAAAAACTGCGCCTGTTATTTATTGTGTGTATTGAAAGGTCACATGATTATGGTCACATGATGAAACCGCCAACGTGCAACGTTGTTGGGTTGTCACTACGTAATTTGATCTATTGTTAAATTGGAAATATTGATTAGTGCGGCTTTAAAGGTGCTCTAAGCAATGTTGGGTGAAGGCACTTTTTGCTGACGTTCAAAGTATTTTCAAACAAAATGAGGCTAGCTCGTCCCTCCCTCCTCCTCATCCCGTCCCCCCTCCCCCCCTTCCGTGCTTCTGCGCACTAACCCCCCAACCCCCAAAGCCTTCTTGTCAGTTATTGGCTGGAACGCTGGTTTGTTTCGTGGTGCAGGTTGGCACAGTTTGTTTTTGTTGCCGTTTGTGGAGCCTGGGCTGTCTACAGAGACTGAGATTTTTTACAGTGTGTTCAGGGGACAGGCAGCTAGCAGATAGTGAGGAGATGTTTGCTGCCTAAAAAACGCGTGACATCGCTTAGAGCACTTTTAAGGCATACTCATGGCAAAGGGCATACCCCTGTTAAGTCATGTTTGCTATTCAAATATGATCTTAATTAAGAAATGAAATACATGATAACATGTAACATAATACACCATATGTATAACATACCATATACAGTATTACATCTGGGCATCCCATACCTTTTCCAAAAATGTGCAGGCAACAGTAAATTCCCACATAACATGTATAAATGTTTTTTTCTGACATTTAAAACATAAATTATTGGGATATACTGTACTGTTGGTAACTGCACGCTAATAGTGTCCAGTATAATCTGTATGTAATTGATATATAATTTGTATAACACTTCTATATTTCTCTGTATAAGATCATAGACTGTTAATATTAATGGACAGAGCATGTGTGACGTCACCCAGGGTGGAGCTGGGCAGGAGCGAGGGAGGTGACTGAAGCTGTGAACGCCGTATACACCCAGCCATTAGCATTCCATTGACTGCCATTCATTTTGACGTCACTTTGACAGTGAATAACTTTACATCTAAAGCGTTTAAAAGACTTTATTTGTCCATTGTTTATGTCTAAAGAAACACAACAGTACATAAAGGGCTCCATTACTTTGTATCTCACGTTATGGCTCCCTAGCAGACGTTTTTGTAAAAATAGGCTAACGATTGTGTCATAACCATGTAGAGAGGAATTACCGTATAGTACAGGAAAAGCTCGCAGGCAGTTTCAACTTACATTAGCTGTTTAAGTTTAATTGCTACTATTAACTAGCATTTTAGTTAGCAATAATTACACAAATCACATCTGTCTTCAAGCACAGTAACGCTCAGCCATCACTGGAAAAGTGCTTCTAATATCCTTCACTGGTCTTTGTCCAGAGCAACGGGATCTGTTGGTCCATTTCTTTAACTGTCAATGGGCCACAGCTGCTGCTAACAAAGTTAGCTTAGCTACATAAATCGAGGTAAGCTTAACAGCTAGATGTAAAAGTAATCTTAGTAGCTCATGGCATACATATATTACATATAAGAGGAGTAACACTGTAAAGTATATGTATCTGATGTTCCCGTGTAAACTGTCTAACGTTAGCCAGAAAAACGAGGATTGCCAATGCCGTTAATTAACGTTATCTAACTATTAGAAACTGTATAATGCAGGTTAGACTTTAGTAACCGCAACAACGTTTTATCATAGAAATATTAACGTTGTAGTCTTGCTAACTGCTGGCGCATTTTCCCTTGACATGCTGTTCAATAGCCAGCAGATGGAAATTAGCTTTTTTTTAACTAAGTTAATGTTACACCACAGAACAGTTATTAATGTGTATTCTTCTCCCAATTAAATGAAGTACAGTTCAACGTTATGCTATTGTGCGTTAATATTTAACTATATGCGGACCTCAAATATGTCATTTTTCTCTTTCAGAAAGTTATTTTGAGTGCTGGCATTTCCACCTACACAATGCCCCAGAACAGTTACTTTTCTATTGCAATTTAATGTTAAACATGAACGTTTTAGCAGACTTTTTGTATAACTAAGCCAAGGGAATCATGCATTTTTAGATAGGTGTGTGAAATTAAGAGTACTGCTGTTCATTTTGCATTTCTCTACAGCCTACACTATGATACATTTTTCACTATTACAATGTGTTTTTCCACCCAGCCACAGTCTGGATCAGCTGATCGACAGGGGGCAGCTGCGCGGAACCAAGAGAGCGACAGAGACCATGAGAACGACCTTGGTCTGAATAGAGTCTACATCCGTTGGTTAAGCAGGGTAGTCTGAGATGGAGAGCCTTTTTCCTTCTTCAACCAGTCCCTATGAGGAAGAGCAGACAGAGATGTCTTCCTCCTTCTCCTTAACATAAATACACTTCAGAACAGTTTCTTCCCCCAAGCTGTGAGCCTGCTACATATAAAATGTCTCACGATGTAGTACATTTGAAAAACAAAACAAAACTTGTAGTTAATTGAAAATGCACTAGCTGCTGTTTATTAGTGCAGGCTTATTGTTAATGTATGATAAATATTTAAAAATGGCATATTAAACAACTTATTCGACTACCAAAACTGATTAAATCTTATGTACATGAGCTATACCTAACTGAGATTTTTGAAGTCTCAAAACAAAAAACATACAAGGACATGCAGTGTCAATTACTAATCCTAACTAATACATCTAAGTAAATAATATATATTTTGTATGCCTAAAAGCTGTTTAATGCTTATTGCGTTCAGCGCGACCTGGGTGCTGCGAAACCGCCAGATTTTGTCACACTGATTGTATCGACTCAAAGCACGGACGTCTTCTTTCCTGTAGCCAATCATTGCAACGCGGTCCGTGTTGTTACCAAATCTTGCAGATGCACGGCTCAGCCAGTCGCCCAGGCTGCGTTTGCGTCATATCGTTGTCCGCACAGCGCCGATCGTGCTGTACGCAAGAAGTATTAAACAGCCATAATACTTCTAAAGTGGTAACACCAATACACACGCAATACATGTAACCTCTGAATACTGAGGACAGAATAATAAACTACTAAAAGCTGGCTTGTCCTTCAGCAAAATAAACTGAACTAAAAAAAAAATTCTGGCATTGTCATAAGACATTTGAGAACTCCATGCAGTCTCTGTTTTCCACAACCAGATGGAACAGGGAACATACTACTACTACTGCTGTACACAGGGAACATACTACTACTACTACTACTGCTGTACACAGGGAACATACTACTACTACTACTACTGCTGTGCACAGGGAACATACTACTACTACTACTGCTGTGCACAGGGAACATACTACTACTACTACTGCTGTACACAGGGAACATACTACTACTACTACTACTACTACTACTACTACTGCTGTACACAGGGAACATACTACTACTACCACCACCACCACCACCACCACCACTACTACTACTACTACTACTACTACTACTGACAGGGAACATACTACTACTACTGGGTTACAGGTGCGTAGCATCGGCATCAGCAACACAGGATATTAAACCCTCATTTCAAGCCCTTTGAACCTGTAATTGTTTTCTCCTCTGTCACTAACAGACAAGATCGCAAACTTGAAAAACTAAAATGAAAAAAAAAAAGTTTTTTAATATTATAATTTTTAGGCTGAGATGAAATTTAGGGGGGGCTTGACCCCCCCTAAAAAGGGTCTTAAAATCGCCCATGGCACATTGTAATTAGTGCATGATTAATGTCTACCTGCTTGTCTGTGAAGAAACAGTTACATTCAAGTGCAAACTGCACAGGATGACTTATTAAGATGGGACAATAATGCACAATAATTAGAGCTTGGTCCATACTTTTATCTGAAGTCGCTGGCAGGTTGAAAACGTGCCACAACAAACCGTAACATTACTATATGTTAACCTGAACTATAGCATGTCATTGACAGTTTCATTAAATAAATGTATATTAAAACAGCGCTTTATAGCTTTATGTTGGTTAATTTGCACTTTTTAGGGGACCAAAATGTTCAAATTAACTAGTAAAAACAGCGTAAGATGGTCAAACAATATCACGGACACAACCAGCCTCTTTCATGATTGACACGTCAATCACAAAGTACCCACGCCCCAAAACATACCCTGCTTTATCGTCTATCGTCTAGATAATAATTAAAAAAAATGAACATAATTCTGTATTGAAAAAGACTTAAAACTAGCGATTGAGACCATAATTATGAAAATGTTTACTGAGGTAATAAATCAAGTGAGAAGCGGGTCATTTCACCATTGACTTCTATAGAAACCAACCTCCTTTTTGCAACTGCACGTGTCGCCCCCTGCTGGAATTTAGATAGAATGCAGATTTAAGTCGCATCCGCATTTGACTCACTTCGCCAAACCGGATGCTCTGTCTATTCATTTTACAGTAAATGTATAAGATATGATCTGTAACACGTCTTCAGTCAATTGACACTGTACACCCTTGTACCATAACATCCATTATACATAGACTTAAAGTGTCTGCAAATTAGCTACAAGTTAGCTGCCAAAAAAAAAAAACTTATGTGCAGGTGACATTGAGGGCAAACACACAGTACAGTATGCACCCATACATCACTTTCACTGTCAATTAACGGCACATAGCTGAGGTTAATAAACCAGCATACTGTGATAGTTCAAGGCACAAATTCTGGTGGCAATTTACCTTAAATTTGGCGTGCAACACATTTATGGCACTTAGAAGAGCTTCAGAGCAACTGTATTAACCACTCATGAATACTGATGAATTATTTGTGGCACACCCTCAGGACAGTGTGCCAATTTCAACAAAATATACCAAATAAGACTAAAGTGAGTCCTGCTAATTGCTATTTTAACTTGAAAAACATTCAAATTAACGGGTTCTTAATGTTTTTTATTAACTGTGGAGAAGATTTTCACAGCTTTGTGAGAGCTACTGTACCTGAAGGCTGACTGAACTCCTGAATCAGTTTTAATTATGTTATTCATGTGAAACAAATAATTCAAATAATTGGCAATAAATACATACATTAAATAGTAATAAGATGATAAAAAACGACACCCCAAAACACATGGTACTGCATCCTGTGTATACTGTGTCAACATTTAATATATCAAATATAGTTGATCAAATTAAGCTCACAATGCTTTCATATTCTGTGTAACAAAAAAATTACATTCAACTAATGTGCTGTAAACTACATTCATCTATCATATTGAACATTGGAAAAAAAGCTTACATTAGACATCCAGCAAATACATACAGAGCAACATTAGCATTAATTTGGTGTTATGCCTACAGGCCTTTTCTTTTTTTTGTGCCAAAACTCAGCTTATGGAAATAAGTTTAGGTGGAGTTTGCCAACACATTCTCACTCCCATCGTGGCAAAAACCAATGCTTGGTGAGGTGCCTTTGATGTTTGTTATTGACGCAAAAAGTCTTCTTTAGCGTCATGTTTAGATGTGCTTGCTCGAGAGTAGGTTTAGGGGGCAGTAGTGGGTAGGGTTACAAAATGTACGTTTCATTGACACGCGGGACAAAAACGGGGACACGAACAGGACACAAACCCCCGGTTTCCTGTGTGAAAGTCCTGTGTTGTTTGACCCATCCACCACCCCAAACAACCACCTTATGCATATTTTCTTTCTGTCTTTTATACTACTCGCTACCATTGTCGCTCTTAATACTACATCATCTTACAGCACTGCAGTCAAGCTGCAGCTATGCCCGGTGCGTCCCAGCCCAGTCTCATGGCAGTTCGTGAAATGGTTACGTTATTGAATCTATTGATTCGTGAACAGGACACAATGATGTTGTTTTTTCTCGCGTAGGGATTAGTACGAAAAGCAGAAAATCCGCGTAGGGAGGTTGGTCGGGATGGTGGATGGGTCAACAACACAGGACTTTCACCCGGAGAACGGGGATCGCATCCGGCATGTTGCAGTTCCTTTCCCAGTTCTTCTTTTCCTAACCTCAACCGTCCCGTTGTTGTGGCGTTTCATGTCCCCGTTGTTGCGTGCCGCAGAGACCGCGTCTCGTGTCCCTGCGCCCAGGGATCGCGTCCCCGTGTGGCGGTCCGTCCCGTTGTCGCCGGCGTGTGGCGTTTAAATTCCCCATTGTGGCCGCGTGTGGCGGACCGTCCTGTTGTTGTCGCCGGCATGTGGCGTTTAATTTCCCCGTTGTGGCGTCCCCCAGAGCAGCCCAGTGTCATGGCAGTTCGTGAAATGTTAGCGTTTGAAAATCTTGACCTGTACACGAATCAAAATCAAAATAACGTGACTATTTCACGAACTGGCGTGAGACCGGGTTGTGCATCCCGTACAGACGCTAAAGGGTGATTTTTGTGTCGGTATCCGACACTGAGAGCCACTGACCAAGCGTCAGTATTTGACGCATTGGGAGTGAGAACGAGTTGAGTTTGCAGGCCTGAAAAGAAAGACAATGAGCCAAAAGAGGCTAAAAGGCTCAGGTTAATTAACTTAAACCTCACCATTTTGAATTTGAAATAGTGATTTCAAACTCATGCTGTGCAAACATTGTTTAAACCCACAGAATCCCAACGTTTCCAAGTGTACTAAATATGTCAAGCTGAATTTTATAAAAAAGTGGACAAATTGTCAAAGACCACACCTAGAATTGTAAACATTTAAAGAGATGAGGTAGCCATAAAAACATGGATTCACGAGTTTGATGACCATCATTAAAAAGCTGGAACGAGCTGCTACAAAATATTCATGTGATTTTTTTTCAGACTGCGAATAGAGAAGTGCTAATAACTGATGTCAAAGGTACTGTGGAGGAAATAAAAATAGAAAACTGTAAAAGAGATCATTTTTCAACCGTTCTTACCTAGTTAAATATGGGTTAAATTAATTTAAAAAAATTAAATGAAAAGTGACATCTTTAACATTGCACATAGTTATTTGGTCCATTGTTAATATAAATCAAATCAAGTGCAGCTCTAATGTCAAACTATTTTTTTGTTTCCCTGTATTTTGAGGTCATTTTGTACCTTTACATATTGTATACACTCAGGTCCTCTGAGATGCATTCTCTTCTCTGTTTGTCTCAGACGGACAGAGAGGACAACATCCCCTGTGCACATTTTGAATGCTAGCGTGACAGAAACACAGGCTTTTAATTCTAAATCAGTACCGCGCTCTTTGTGTGCTTTGCTAACCCAGTCAATAGTACACTGCTGTCAAGGCAGAGCCAGTTCCTACTGGATTGTACATGCTTTCTCTAAGATCCAAGACTCTTTATTTCCATAGCAACCAGAGCATCACGTTTGGTTTGCAGAGATCAACATGAAAACAACATAAGGATAAAATACAGACACAACATATGTAGTGTGTGTCAGAAGGTTTCAGCCACATGCCTCCACACGACTGTTGTGCATCATGGAGTTTATTTAAAATCATCAAACAGAATCTGTAGTAAGTGTGCAGAGCGTTTTGTTTTCAATACTAGTATATTATACACATACTGTATTTAAGGCCCAGTCTGTAAACTAATATAATCACATACACATATTGAAAGTTTGACTTCTTGATGAAAACTGTAACTGAAATTATGGGCCTCTTCATTGGCTTTGTTTCCAAACGTTATATACTGTGACAAAAATGGGAGACACTTGGGTTTACTAACGAAATAAAGTAATTTATTAAAGGTGCAGTAGGTAAGACGAATAAAACTAACTTTCTGTCATATTTGCTGAAACTGACCCTATGTTCAAGTAGAACTACATGAAGCAGGTAACCAAAAAAATAAAAACATCCAGCACCTCTGGACCACCTACAGCCTGTAGCGCGATTTGCAAAAATCCACAGCTCCCTGTTCAGATGCACCAATCAGGGCCGGGGGGTGTCTAACTGTGTGTCAATCACTGCTCATGCACACGCATTCATTCTCCCTTGTGGGGGGAGGGGCTTGGAAGACAGTTTTGGGCTTTAGCGGAAAAGGGGGAGAGACTGAGAAGTTGTCAATGTTCAAATTTTTGGGCTAAGTACTGGATCTTTGCAATCCTACCTACGGCACCTTTAAGCAAAAAATAACAACAAATCCAACAAATAGATGGGAGAAATCTGTAACGTCAGTAGTATAGGGCAGTGATTCCCAACCTGGGGTCCGGGGACCCCTCAGGGGGGCGGCAAAGATCACAGGGGGTGCGCAAGTCTTTATCTGGTTTTAGGTTGAGGTAAAAAAAAAAATATTTGCACGTTAAACAAATTATGATAATACACTAGAATATATAATTTTTACAAAAGTCTGTATAAAAACTATGTATTCTTGTTCTTCGCTTAAAATTGTAGGCAGGCTACTTAGTACCTCTTAACCTGGGACCCTTGCTGTCATCAGGTCAGCTGTTAGCTGCTATCATCCTCGTTTGTCCTGCCGCCACAGCATCACTATTTTATGAATGAAACATGGCGGAGAAACATAAAAGTGCTGATAACTCCTCTGTATCAAAAAAGAAAGTAAGGCTCCATTTCGAGAGTTACCTCAACTTCGGTTTTGGAGGGGGGGTTCAGCTTTTCTTAGACATAAGTAGGGGGGGCGCCAAGGAAAAAAGGTTGGGAATCACTGGTGTAGGGAGTCAATAAGTTAACAAAAACGAGCTGCATGGGTGTTTTGCTGTAAAAATAGGGAAAAGGAAATAAAAGACACAATGTAGAAATGTGCGCTGAGGCGCTCTGCCACCAAAAGCGTGCTACTGCTGCTGCTCGGCCCTTTATGCACAGGGCGCTCTGGGCCCAGGTGTGTCTCATGCCACTGGTTACTCTCTAAGTCTGCAGCCCTGGAGAGAGAAAACACAGCAACAGCAAAGCCACCAATTAGAAGGGCCGTCACAGCCTTCAGTTTAGTTGCATCAGAAAACATTAATTGCACCTAGTTGTTAGTGTCCATGTATTAAAGGTACCTTGTGAAGTTCTCTTGTAATAAACCGATTTATGTTTCCATTCAGTGTTTTTCATCAAAACGTTTGTATCCTTGAGGCCGAACAAACTTCTTCATAAAACATTTCTTTCAATGTTTTAAAAACTGCATTGTTTACATCCATGTTTGCTAGCTTGCATTGTTCTTTTTTTCTTACCTTTGCTGGTGCATTTCTAGCATGAAAATACTGGCATGAAAATGTCGACTGCATGCATTAGATGCAAACAAAATGGGCAAGTACTCGTTTAAACAGTTCTTTTTAGTGCTAGTGTTCTCTACACGCAGTGTTGGGCAAGTTACTTCCAAAATGTAATACATTATAGATTACTAGTTACTGTCATTTGAGGTAATTAGTTATATTACAATATTACTGTCTCTGAATTGTAATGCGTTACACTACTTTTGCAAAAATCCACAGCTCCCTGTTCAGATGCACCAATCAGGGCCAGGGGGGGTGTCTAACTGTGTGTCAATCACTGCTCATCCACTAAATGTTGCGTTAAAATGCGTTGTAACTCGTGTTACTGAGATTGTAATGAGTATAATATTACCGAAATTTAATTAGTAATGCGTTATATTACTGCGTTACAGCAAAAAGGAATACATTACTGTAATTGCGTTACAGTAAAACTCGTTACTCCCAACACTGTCTACACGGTACCTTTAAAGGACCAGTCAATCACTTTAGAAGTGACAGCAGGTTTCAATCTTGCATTCTCTTTACAATTAGTAATTCATTTTGCCTTAAACAAAAATAGTGGTTTTTTTTGTTCTGTTGTTTTTTCCATGCATTTCTTGGGAGTACAGACAGGGTGTACAGACAGTTTATTAAAAAGATAGTTTAGAAAGACTGTGGGAAAACAGTCATGACCAGTCAAACAACGAACGCCGTGCAACCAGTAACCAGTAACATAGCTCAAGAACGGCATTCGTCGACTGTCTGTACACTTACAAAGTTCTCAATGCTTCGGTTTACATGTAGGGACCCTCATTATGCTACCGTGGAAGTGTGGTGCTATTTTGAGCCTTGTTAGTGGTATAGAAATAGTGATTTCTTCTTACTTTACCAGTGCCCTGACAACTAGCTTTATAAGCTAATTAGCGATTTGCAATGAAACTGGTCACATTTGATTAGCATGAAAACATATCCCAGAGAACGGTCGACTAATCATGGAGTAATCATGTGTTATTAACCCCTAGGTTCATTTTGTGCCGGATTTCTCCTTTAACTGTCACGGCCGCTTTAACGACCGGTACCTTACGGTGACTGGTACCGGCTCCCAGTCACCTTTTCTCGGCTAAAGTTATCTATAACGACTGCTAAACTTAAATGTCATGTGACCGCTCGCCGGTCGCCAAAAATGTTTTAGGATATCATACGAATTTTTGTGCATATCATAGGAACCGGTTAATGAGAATATACAGTGAATAGAAACTGGGCTGCCCTAACTGATTTCCCAACAGTTTACAATCCTTGTACTGTGTTTTGCACACTGTAAGACATTTCATGGTAGTTTAACTTGGAAATGCAAGTTCACCTGCTGCCTTGAAAATCCAAGTTCACTCAACTTGAAGACTGCCTTTGTTTCAACTTAGAAATTAAAGTTAATGAGGTTGATGTAACTACAGTGTTCTAGTTTTGTTAAAGTTGTTCTTTTAGTTGGTTTAACTTCATACTTTCAGTTAAAACAAATAATTTATTTTCTTTAATCATGCAAGAAACCTTCCTTGCCTAGTATAACAGACATACTTTTCTGCTTTATTACAACTCACAGTTTCAAGTTAAAACAACATAACCATATTTATAGCAGAGCTAGCATGGGTGCTTGGGTGCTGCTGCCCCAGGGCCCCGTGCGAAATAGGGGCCCCTCTAAAGCCGCTGATCTTGCATCACTTGACATAAAAGAGCCGCTAGTGAAGTGACACATTGCAGATTATTAGCTGAAGGAAGCCTATTACTGCTCGAAGTCTACCACTCCAGCTCTTCTTATCAAACGTAACAGTCACTTAACTCATGGTTACAAATGTAAACCAGCACAACAATGACAATTACCAGGCAACCAAACATTACGTTCTAAGCAGACACGTTTAATAAACGGAATTCATAAAGTTACATTTGTATTTCGAACAAACTGCAAACTTTTCAGCAAATTTTAACACAACTCTATTTACCGCATTGCATCATGGGAATTGATCAGCCAATGAACCAATTGCACCTGACTGCAGTACGCAGATCAGGGTTGGGCTAAATGTGGGCGGAGCTAAACATTTGACTTTTGAAAAGTACTTTCCATTTAAATTTGAGAAGAGTGAAATGCCAAATTCACAATTCACAAGCCGTTGATAGGTACTCCCTCCGCCGGTGGCACTAGTGCTTTCTTGTTTGCCACAACACGTGTTATATTTCAGTTGAAATTTGAATAGGCTACATCACTTATCCGCGGTGTATCATTAATTTATTGTGTCCATGCTTTAACTTTGCCGTGAAAGAAGACTTTTTAAACTTGAAAAGGCAGCTCTTTTTTGTTGCAACACACACACCTGCTTTTTTTTCAACTGATAACTTAACTTACATACCCAAGTTTAATCAACACATACATATCTGACAAAAAATTTAAATAGTCGACCCAATGAATAAATGCAAGTTTAACTTTCAAAAACTCATAAAGTTGAGTTCAAAATCCACAACTTGCATAAGTTCGTTCAGTTCAATTCAGTTCAGTTCAATTTTATTTATATAGCACGTTTAAAAACAACCATAGTTGACCAAAGTGCTTAACAAGGTCCAAAATCAAAGAGATAATATACACAAACAATACACAATATACAATACAAAATAACCAACAGTAGAAAAAGGTCAAGATATCAAAGCTCAACTTGATTTGAAAGCCAATGCATAGTAATGGGTCTTAAGCAAGGACTTGAATGTTTCAATGGTCCGAGCTGTTCTTACATGAATAGGTAGACCATTCCAAAGGTTTGGAGCAGCCACTGCAAAGGCTCGCTCACCTTTGTTTTTTAACCTGGATCTGGGCACATTGAGGAGCATTTGATTGGAAGACCTGTGCTCTGACAGGTGTGTGGACATGTAAAAGCTCTTATAAATAAGAAGGTGACAACCCATTTAAGATCTTGAAAACAATTAATACAATTTTAAATTTGATCCTGAAACAAACAGGAAGCCAGTGGAGTGTGGCCAAAACCGGTGTAATGTGGTCACGCTTTTTGGTCCCGGTTAAAAGTCGAGCTGCTGCGTTCTGGACTAACTGTAACCGACGAAGGGATGACTGATCCAATCCAACATACAAAGAGTTACAGTAATGTAAAAGGGGCGTAATAAATGCATGTATGACTCTTTCAAAGTCTTTGCGTAGCAGGTAAGGCTTGACCTTAGCCAAAAGTCTCAGCTGGAAGAAACTGGTTTTAACAACAGAACTAATCTGTTTGTCAAATTTAAAAGCACTGTCAAAAATCACACCCAGATTCTTGGTAAAAGGTAAAATATGGGAACCTAAAGTACCAAGAGCATCTACACAGGCACTAAAATGTACAGCACGACCAAACACAACAATTTCAGTCTTATTATCATTGAGACAGAGAAAATTCTGATCCAACCAACTTTTGATATTACTCAAGCAGTTTAACAAAGGCTGGACAGTGTCCTTGTCATTGTTTTTTACAGGCAAATAGATTTGTACATCGTCTGCAAAACAGCGGAAAGAAATGTTATGTTTTTTTAAAATGGACCCTAATGGCAGCATGTACAGAGAAAAGAGCATGGGTCCAAAAATGGAACCTTGGGGGACCCCACAAGAAAGAGGGGCAGCAGATGAAGAGCAATTCCCAAGGTGGACAGCAAAACTCTTATCTGCCAAACCATTTTAGGGCTATGCCCGTAATGCCAACACTTTGTTTGAGTCGGGATAAGAGCATAGAGTGGTGTACAGTGTCAAAGGCAGCAGTCAAATCTAAGAGCACTAAAACAGCAGATTTTCCTGAGTCAACTGCTAAGAGAAGGTCGTTATAGACTCTTAGAAGGGCAGTTTCAGTACTGTGGCGGGGCTTAAAACCAGACTGGTTCTAAATACTAATACTAAAATCATCTAAAAATGATTGTAGTTGATTAAAAACAACCTTCTTCAAGACTTTAGATAAGAAGGGAAGTTTAGAAATAGGTCTAAAATTAGACAAAACTGAAGGATCTAGATTTTTCTTTTTTAAAAGTGATTGCACAACAGCATGTTTAAAAGCAGCTGGAACACACCCTGAGCTGAGAGATGCGTTAACCAAGGATAAAATACTGGACCCAACAGTGTTAAAGATGTCTTTGAGTAAGCGGGCAGGGATACTGTCCAGCAGGCAGTTTGCAGGACGAAGCTGCTTAACTACGTCCAACAGAACGTGTAATGTAACTGGCTCAAACTGCTGGAAGACAGCTGGGCATAAAGAAGGAACAGAGGGGTCACTGGTAAAAGCAGGGGATGAAAAGCTCAGGCCAACAATTTTATCTATGAAGTGTTTCAGGAAGTTTTCACACAACAATGTGGATGGCAGAGCACAGTCAGTTTCACAAGGGTTAACAAGAGAGTTGAACACTTTAAAGAGAACCTGAGGCCTCTGGGTGTTATTAGCAACCAGGTGAGATAAAAAATGAGTTTTAGCAGATTTAACTGCTCCCTGGTATTTATGTAAGGTGTCCTTTAAAATTTGAAATGACACTTGAAGTTTGTCCTTTTTCCGCTTTCTCTCAGCTGTTCTGCAGGCACGTCTGAGAGAGTGGGTATGGTCATTTAGCCAAGGTTCTGTAAGCGCTTTAGTGCGTTTCTCCCTCAGTGGAGCAACAGAGTCGAGTATCTCAGTACAAGTAGAGTCAAAGAGGTTGGTGAGTTCCTCCACATTAAGATTATAATGTTCAAGATTGTACAGCACTGAGTCTTTAAAGGCAGCAGAAAACTGTGAGGCAGTTAGAGGATTAATTGCACGCACACTGCGTGCGGGAGCAACAGTCGAAGTGTCCGAGCAGGGGACAACTATGGTAAATACAACGGGCAGATGATCCGACATACAAGTGTCACATATTTCATTAATGGCAACATCTAAGCCATATGACAGTACGAGGTCCAAAGTACAAAAAACACACAAAAAAGTGTCCTTTTTTGTGTGTCGGGCCAGTGACAGACTGCGTAAGATTAAAAGAGTCAATAAGATTAAGAAAATC